>NW_019237719.1:0-1984 GCF_002742605.1 Olea europaea var. sylvestris | reverse complement strand
CCAATGAAAAGTGGTTTTTGATTTCATGATAACTTTGGGTTTGTTCATTTTTGGCGAATTGCTAGTCTAATTCGATTGGAATCAATCCAATGAAAAGTGGCTTTTGATTTCAAAAAATCTTCGGGTTTGATCTTTTTTGCAAATTGATAGTCTAGTTCGACTGGAATCAAGCCAATGAAAAGTGGCTTTTGATTTCATGATAACTTCGGGTTTGTTCATTTTTGACGAATTGCTCGTCTAATTTGATAGGAATCGAGCCAATGAAAAGTCATTTTTCAGTTCAAGATAACTTTGGGTTTGTTCGTTTTTGGCGAACTGCTAGTCTAAATCGTTTGGAATCGAGCCAATGAAAAGTGGTTTTTGATTTCACGATAACTTCGGGTCTGTTCATTTTTGGTGAATTACTAGTCTAATTCGATTGGAATTGAGCAAATGAAAAGTGGTTTTTCATTTCAAGATGAGTTCGGGTTTGTTCATTTTTGGCGAATTGCTAGTCTAAATCGATTGGAATTGAGCAAATGAAAAGTGGTTTTTCATTTCAAGATGAGTTCGGGTTTGTTCATTTTTTGCGAATTGCTAGTCTAAATCGATTGGAATTGAGCCAATGAAAAGTGGTTTTTTATTTGATGATATCTTCGCGTTTGTTCGTTTTTTGGCGAATTGCTGGTCCAAATCGATTGGAATCGAGCCAATGAAAAGTGGCTTTTGATTTCATGATAACTTCAGGTTTGTTCGTTTTGGAGAATTGCTATTCTAATTTGATTGGAATCGAGCTAATGAAAAGTGGTTTATGATTTCATGATAACTTTGGGTTTATTTGTTTTTGGCGAATCGCTGGTCTAATTTGAATGGAATCAAGCCAATGAAATGTTATTTTTGATTTCATGAGAACTTCGGGTCTATTCGTTTTTGGCAAATTGCTAGTCTAATTCGATTGGAATCGAGCCAATGAAAAGTGGTTTTTGATTTCATGATAACTTCGGGTTTGTTCGTTTTTAGCGAATTGATAGTCTAGTTTGATTGGAATCGAGCCAATGAAAAGTGGCTTTTGATTTCATGATAACTTCGGGTTTCTTCATTTTTTGGCGAATTGATAGTCTAGGTCGACTGGAATCGAGCCAATGAAAAGTGACTTTTGATTTCATGATAACTTCGGGTTTGTTCGTTTTTAGCGAATTGTTCGTCTAATTAGATAGGAATCGAGCCAATGAAAAGTCATTTTTCATTTCAAGATAACTTTGGGTTTGTTCATTTTTGGCGAACTGCTAGGCGAAATCGTTTGGAATCGAGCCAATGAGTAGTGGTTTTTGATTTCACAATAACTTAGGGTTTGTTCATTTTTGGTGAATTACTAGTCTAGTTCGATTGGAATCGAGCCAATGAAAAGTGGTTTTTCATTTCAAGATAACTTCGGGTTTGTTCATTTTTGGAGAATTGCTAGTCTAAATCGATTGGAATCGAGCCAATGAAAAGTAGTTTTTGATTTCTCTTTAACTTCGGGTTTGTTCATTTTTGGCGAATTACTAGTCTAATTCGATTGGAATCGAGCCAATGAAAAGAGGTTTTTAATTTCATGATAACTTCGGGTTTGTTCGTTTTGGCGAATTGCTCGTCTAATTCGATAGGAATCGAGCCAATGAAAAGTCATTTTTCATTTCAAGATAACTTTGGGTTTGTTCATTTTTGGCGAACTGCTAGTCTAAATCGATTGGAATCGAGCCAATCAGAAATGATTTCTGATTTCACGATAACTTCAGGTTTGTTCATTTTTGGTGAATTGATAGTCTAGTTCGATTGGAATCGAGCTAATGAAAAGTGGCTTTTGATTTCATGATAACTTCGATTTTGTTTATTTTGGCGAATTACTCGTCTAGTTCGATTGGAATCGAGCCAATGAAATATAGTTTTTGTTTTCTTGTTAACTTCGGGTTTGTTCATTTTTGGCGAATTGCTAGACTAATTCGATTGGAATCGAGCCAATGAA
>NW_019237718.1:0-1984 GCF_002742605.1 Olea europaea var. sylvestris | reverse complement strand
TGTCGTTCTCCGGCGATTCCCCGATCAACTTCTTTCACTGTCGGTCACATAATTTTTACATTCCTTCCCAAAACTGTGTTCACAGTTTACCCGAAGTATTCTAAAACTTCAACGATGACTCGTTTAAGCAGTGGGAAACGTGGGGAGAAAACTGGAATCCGCGAGTCAGGAAGAAGAGTTAAAAGGAAGTTGGATGAAGTGCAGAAGGAATCATCCTCTAAAAGACAAAAATCCAGAAGTTCGGTCGGAAAACAGTCGTCGAAGAAGGTGGTTTTTGATATTTTTCAATTGTTCACTTATTTCGAGTATACCTATCTTCATTTTAATCGATGGGTAATGTGTATTGATGAAGTATTTTTGAATTTGTGATGTATGTTGTGTTGAATTTGTAATCGAAATGCCTGATTGTAGTAAGGGTTTTTAATGTTTTTTTCAAAAGTGTTTGTTCATTTGTGAATTATGGAACGCTATTGTGTCGTTCTGTATGGGTGTTGTTGATTTCTTTTTTGCTGAAGGGGATCTGTGACCTATATGTTGATGTTTGTTACTACCTGGATTTTCACCTGTGACCAAAATGATGAGTTTTATTGTGATCGTTGTTGCAGGCCTGGAGATACATTATACCCGAGAAGAGTTGGTTTCCTGGTAAAATTACAATTACCCCCATCAAAGGTGTGGTATCGAACTTCAAAAACAATCTCAATGAAGCCCAACGTCGAATCCTTCAGAATACGTGTTTCGCTCACTTCCTACAATGTGAGGAAATTGTTATCCAATCGCAGCTGATACACTATTTTCTTCTGAGACAAGTGCAACAACCTAATGAGAGTGAGTTGTGGTTCAACATAGCTGGAAGATTCGTGCAGTTCTCAATTTCAGAATTTTGTTTGGTGACTGGTTTGAGATATGTCGGCGATGATGACACAAGTAGGATGGAGAAGACTCCATCACGATTGAAAAATTTGTATTTTTCAAGGTTGAAAAATGTTACTCATGAAAATATCAAGGACGCATTTTTTAGTTCTACTGACATTTCGGATGAGGATGTTGCCATGCTAGGTGCATTGTATTTCATAACATCTTATCTACATCCGAGAGACTACAAGAAGGCTGTGAAGCACTTCTTATTTATACTAGTTGAAGATTTTAGTGCGATGAATGTGTTTCCATGGGGTAAGTCGCTGTTTGACAAATTAGTAAATTCATTGAGGGAGGGGTTGAGTAAGAGATCAACACATTACAGACTCAGAGGCTTGCTTGTAGCCTTTCAAGTGTGGATTTACGAGACAATACCCAGTCTCGATGGATACACTGCGAGAAGGATTTCCAGAGTGTACCCCAGGATAATGAACTGGACGGCTGATGATCACCCTTCGGCTGCGAAGCTTGAGGGACCTAAATGCTTCTCCAATCCCGACGTAAATGACCACCGATGCAGCAGTTCTGGTTTCAAAATATTAAACTGGCACATTTTTCTCATGTTCCAGATCATATTTCTTAGGTCACAAATATATTTTCGTCAAGTCACAAATTGCATTCTCGAAGTCACAAATTTACTCATTATGTCACAGATCATTTCATACTAGGTCACAGACATTTTCACGGCGCCATTTGCTCTTGTTATATCACAATTAATGCAAACAAATTGAATATGTGTGATGTGCAAAGCTATATCTGTTTGTTCATACATAATTTTTGGTTGTTGACATTGCACTTTTTGTTGTGATATGAATGGCAGTTGGAAATATGTGACCTGGACCCCCCACCAGCTGAATTGGCAATGCCATACATGAGTCCGGTGCCGTATGAGAATCCTATCCTACTCAATCGGTCACATGGGGAGAAGAGAAAGGGTGGTAGCATACACCGATCAAATCATCGTGCTGGGACTAGTACAAAAACAAGTAATCCAGGAATGAAACAATCTACTCCCATGCTTTTGATAACCGATGGACGATTGGGACACTCTGATCTCCCCATTGAT
>NW_019237717.1:0-1984 GCF_002742605.1 Olea europaea var. sylvestris | reverse complement strand
ACACCGTCGCGAAAATTGACGAAATTGCCCCTGGCACGATTTTCGTTTCCGATCAAGCTGTCAAATTTTAGCCAATTTCCACATCGTCGCGAAAAATGACGAAATTGACCTCGTTGCGATTTTTGTTTCCGATCGATCAGTCAAATTTTAGCCCATTCTGCCACCGTCAATAAAATGATGAAATTGCCCCCCGCGCGATTTTTTTCCGATCCATCGGTCAAATTTTAGCCGATTTCACAACCGTCGAGAAAAATGACGAAATTGCCCCCGGCGCGATTTTTGTTTCCCATCGATCTATCAAATTTTATCCCTTTCCGTTACCGTCGCGAAAATGACGAAATTGACCCCGTTGCGATTTTTGTTTACTATCGATCTGTCAAATTTTAGCCCATTCCGCCACCGTCGCGAAAAATGACGAAATTGCCCCCAGCGCGATTTTTTTCCGATCCATCGGTCAAATTTTAGCCGATTCCGCCACCGTCGCGAAAAATGACGAAATTGCCCCCGGCGCGATTTTTGTTTCCCATCGATCTGTCAAATTTTATCCCTTTCCGATACCCGCGAAAAATGACGAAATTGCCCCCGGCGCGATTTTTGTTTCCCATCGATCTGTCAAATTTTATCCCTTTCCGATACCGTCACGAAAAATGACGAAATTGCCCCAGACGCGATTTTCGTTTCCGATCAAGCTGTCAAATTTTAGCCCATTTCGACACCTTCGCGAAAAATGACGAAATTGACCCGTTGCGATTTTTGGTTCCGATCGATCTGTCAAATTTTAGCCCATTCCGCCACCGTCGCGAAAAATGACGAAATTGCCCCCAGCGCGATTTTTTTCCGATCCATCGGTCAAATTTTAGCCGATTCCGCCACCGTCGCGAAAAATGACGAAATTGCCCCCGGCGCGATTTTTGTTTCCCATCGATCTGTCAAATTTTATCCCTTTCTGATACCATCACGAAAAATGACGAAATTGCCCCAGGCGCGATTTTCGTTTCCGATCAAGCTGTCAAATTTTAGCCCATTTCGACACCTTCACGAAAAATGACGAAATTGACCCGTTGCGATTTTTGGTTCCGATCGATCTGTCAAATTTTAGCCCATTCCACCACCGTCGCGAAAAATGACGAAATTGCCCCCGGCGCAATTTTTTTTTCCGATCCACCGTTCAAATTTTAGTCGATTCCGCCACCGTCGCGAAAAATGACGAAATTGCCCCCGGCGCGATATTTGTTTCCCTTCGATCTTTTAAATTTTATCCCTTTCCGATACCGTCGCGAAAAATGACGAAATTGGCCCCGGCGCGATTTTTGTTTCCGATTGATCTGTCAAATTTTAGCCCATTTCGACACCGTCGTGAAAAACGACGAAATTGCCCCCGGCGCGATTTTTGTTTCCCTTCGATCTTTTAAATTTTATCCCTTTCCGATACCGTCGCGAAAAATGACGAAATTGCCCCCGGCGCGATATTTGTTTCCCTTCGATCTTTTAAATTTTATCCCTTTCCGATACCGTCGCGAAAAATGACGAAATTGCCCCCGGCGCGATATTTGTTTCCCTTCGATCTTTTAAATTTTATCCCTTTCCGATACCGTCGCGAAAAATGACGAAATTGCCCCCGGCGCGATATTTGTTTCCCTTCGATCTTTTAAATTTTATCCCTTTCCGATACCGTCGCGAAAAATGACGAAATTGGCCCCGGCGCGATTTTTGTTTCCGATTGATCTGTCAAATTTTAGCCCATTTCGACACCGTCGTGAAAAACGACGAAATTGCCCCCGGCGCGATTTTTGTTTCCCATCGATCTTCAAATTTTATCCCTTTCTGATACCGTCGCGAAAAATGACGAAATCGCCCCCTCGACGCGATTTTTGTTTCCGATCGATCTGTCAAATTTTAGGCCATTCCGACACCGTCGCGAAAATTGACGAAATTGCCCCTGGCACGATTTTCGTTTCCGATCAAGCTGTCAAATTTTAGCCAA
>NW_019237716.1:0-1985 GCF_002742605.1 Olea europaea var. sylvestris | reverse complement strand
TTTCTTTGTTAGTTTTCTGTCCCGTACTTCTTCAATCTGACATAATTAAGAAGGAAATTAATTATTCAAAGGCCCAAAGGACGGAATTTGGCTAAAATCTCATGATCCTGGGTCTGTGCCCTGACTCCAATTTCGCGGGCCGTTTCCAATCAACCTGCCAAATTTTGGCCCATTCCGATACCGTAGCGAAAAATGAAAGAATTACCCCTGGTGCGGTTTTTCTTTGTTAATTTTCTATCCAGCACTTCTTCAACTTGACATAATTAATAAGGAAATTAATTATTCGGAGGCCCAAACGAAGGAATTTAGCGAAAATCCCGTGACCACGGGTCAGTGCCACGAGTTCGATTTCGCGGGTAGTTCCCAATCAACTTGTCAAATTTAGGCCCATTCCGACACCGTCGCGACAAATGAAAAAACCGCCCTTGGTGCGATTTTTCTTTCTTAATTTTTTGTCCGGCACTTCTTCAACCTGACATAATTAATAAGGAAATTAATTATTCGGAGGCCCAAACTAAGGAATTTGGCTAAACTATCGTGATCATGGGACTGTGCCCCAAGTCCAATTTCGCGGGCCTATTCCAATCAACCTGCCAAATTTCGGCCCATTCCGACACAGTCGCGAAAAATGACAAAATTGCCCCTGGTGCGATTTTGCTTTGTTAATTTTCTGTCCAACACTTCTTCATCCTGACATAATTAATAAGGAAACTAATTAATCGGAGGCCCAAATGAAGGAATTTGTCAAAAATCCCATGATCCCGGGTCTGTGTCCTGAGTCCAATTTCGTAGGCCGTTTCCAATCAACCTGTCGAATTTTAGCCCGTTCTGACACCGTCACAACAAATGACAAAATTGTCCTTGGTGCGGCTTTGCTTTGTTAATTTTCTATCCAGCACTTCTTTAACTTGACCTAATTAATAAGGAAATTAATTATTCGAAGGTCCAAACAAAGGATTTTGGCTAAAATCCCGTGATCCCGGGTCTAAGCCCGGGGTCCAATTTCGAGGGCCGTTTCCAATCTACCTACCAAATTTCGGCCCATTCCGACACCATCGTAATAAATGACAAAATTGCCCCTGGTACGGGTTTGTTAATTTTCTGTCTAGCACTTCTTTAGCCTGACATAATTAATTAGGAAATTCATTTTCCGGAGGCCCAAACGAAGGAATTTGGCTAAAATCATGTGATCCCGCGTCTGTGCCCCGAGTCCAATTTCATGGGCCATTCCCAATGAACCTGCAAAATTTCGACATTTCGACACCGTCGCAACAAATGACAAAATTGCCCCTGGTGCGGTTTTGCTTTGTTAATTTTCTATCCAACACCTCTTCAACCTGACATAAATAATAAGGAAATTAATAATTCGGAGGTCCAAACGAAGGAATTTGGCTAAAATCCTGTGGTCCCGGAATTGTACCCCGAGTCCATTTCGCGAGCCCTTTCCAATCAACCTGCCAAATTTCGGCCCATTCCGACGCCGTCACGAAAAATGACAAAATTGCCCCAGGTGCGATTTTGCTTTGTTAATTTTCTGTCCAGCACTTTTTCAACCTGACATAATTAAAGGAAATTAATTATTCGGAAGCCCGAACGAAGGAATTTGGCAAAATCCCATGATCCCGTGTCTGTGCCCCGAGTTTAATTTCGCGGGCCTTTTCCAATCAACATGCCAGATTTCGACCCATTCCGACACCGTCGTGAAAAATCAAAAAATTGCCCCTGGTGCAGTTTTGCTTTGTTAATTTTCTGTCCAGTACTTCTTCAACCTGACATAATTAATAAGGAAATTAATTATTCGAAGGCCCGAACGAAGGAATTTGCCTATAATCCCATTATATTGGGTTTGTGCCCCGAGTCCAATTTCGCGGGCCATTTCCAATGAACCTGCCAAATTTTGGAGCATTTCGACACCGTCGCGAAAAATGACAAAATAGCCCCTGTTGCGGTTTTACTTTGTTAATTTTCTGTACAACACTTTTTCA
>NW_019237715.1:0-1985 GCF_002742605.1 Olea europaea var. sylvestris | reverse complement strand
CGGCTTGTAAAATGGCCAAATTCAAAGCTACACATCCTAAGTGGTGGCCTATCAACTCGGTTGGAAGGTTCGGGAATAATCATTATCACCGAGCTGGCACACCGTACCTGCTACGCCAGCTCGTTAGCATATCCCCCATTACAATCGACTTGTAAGAACTGACTTCCCACTCTTCTAAGTCATTTCCCTCACTACCCCTGTGAGACCTCTTCAATTCCCAAACTCTTCCTTTCCCACTTCATTTCCCTAGGACGAGCTATGGTGACCGTGTTAGCAACTGAGATAGGAATAGGAGTAAAAATTTCCCTATAGACAGCGACGAACTAGAAGATGGAGGGTCGGACTCTTCCTGTTGGTTCCCCCAGGAACGTGCCCTAGACTCGTCCGAACTCATGAGAAAATGCAAACAGGAATGACGAAGGGAGGAAAGCGAAAGAATACTTGGGAAATCGAAAGGCGACCTCACTAAGCGAAGGTGGAAAGACACATCTGTAAAATTCGCCCACTGCCCCAGTGAGAAAATTCACAGCATGAAATGGTTAAATGAAAAGGCAAATGGGAAATTAAAAAGGGGAAGGAAGGCCACAGGTCTTAGATCTCGGCCGCCTATTGAAAAAGGAAGGCAAAAATCAATGGCCCAAAATCCCTGTGGTCAAAAAGCTTCCCAAGGAAGTAACCATAAGTGCTGTACAACTCATCCCTGCTGAAACAATGACACTTGGCACTACAATAATGACATTCCTTCGAAAAAGAACTGACCGAGGAGGTCAACCGCCTTTACGGCAGAACTGACCTGGGGGGTAACTGTTGACCACTGAACTCCGATCTCATGAGATTTGTCCTGGGCCCATCTCTATCAGGTGCGAGTTTGAATCTTCGGCAGCTCGGATTCGACTCGCCGTAACCTCTGAAAACATCATGCTTACCCATTGTCACACCAACCTCTCAAATCAATACACTTGTCAGGAATGACATCATCACCGCCCAAAACCACCAATCCAAAGCCCAGAATCTCAAGTTCCTTGCAGGTCATCATTACCTGGAGAAAACATTGACACATGGCCACCAGCCTCGTAGACCGATCACGGGAGAATTCGGCAACCCGAGTTCCGAGCTCGACACTATAGCTGATTTGACTAATTTCATGTAATTTTGGCTAAAGCCATATATAAATAATGGAGTAGAAGTTTTGTAAAGGAGAAGGACAAGAAAAAAAATCATAATCCGATCACATCTTCTCTATGTATTTCATGATCTGATTTAGTAATAAATCGCCTTTTTTCTTAAAGTTGGCTCAAGGCTAGCCTTGAAAATTTCGACGTCAACACCTTCCTAAGTCGATTTTTTAACTGAAGTTTGGCTAAAATTAGAATTGTAAATGGATCGGATCTACTCAAATTCGATCTGATCCGTTAAGAATAATTTTCTGATCCGATAATCCGACGAATATTTGAATGTTAAATCTATATTCGATTAGCTATGTTATCGGATATCCGATCCGAAATTGGAAAAAATTAGAAAAACAAAAATTTTATTTATTTTTTTCATTAAAAATTATAGCCTCAACAAGATTTCAACTAATTATTTATTTTAAAAAATATTTAAACTATCTTGATGGACTCACTTATTATATTAGAAGCACAAATCATTTTTTTTTTATCTAAGTGATGCTCCTTTTAACTCTTTTTTAAAAGAGAAATCTCTTGGAATATTTTAGTGATCTTCCAATGTGAATTAGGGCTGTCAATGAATCGGATATGGATCAGATCTACCCATATCCGACCCGATCCGACCCAATTAGAATAATTATCCGGTCCGATCCAATCCGATAATTCAACGGATATTAGATTGTTAAATCCATATCCGATTTGCTATGTTATCGAATATCCGATCCGATAATCTGATTCGAAACATTTTACACATTTTTTTTATTGTGATATAAGGAAATAACCATATGTTACTATTGACAATTTTTATAACAATCC
>NW_019237714.1:160927-167629 GCF_002742605.1 Olea europaea var. sylvestris | reverse complement strand
TCCTTCACCAAGCCCTCGAGTTGGATACTTGTGCTCAGTGCCCGGGCCACGCAGGCGCTGTTCGCCGCCACCAAGTCTTCGGCCGTGCAGGAGGCGGTGTGGTCCCTCCACTCTTCGGTCCAATACTTGCTGTGGACTACCGCCACTGCAGCTGTTTCCGGGGGGAGAGCCTCCAGCACCTCCCTTACTGGCTCTTCTGAACTGGTGCCGAGGAAGTCAACTTCTTTGCTGGAGCGGGCCCTTTTCCTCCTCTGCTGCCCCGGAACGTGTTCAATAGGTACGGCCGTAAGGGGCGACGTGTCCGGGGTAGCGACAGGCTCCGTAGCAGTGGGGTTTCTTTCTAGGAGGGCCACCCCCATGGGAATAGTTGTCTGCCGCATAACTGGGGGTGGCCTCGCCACAGTTGGGCGTCTGGGAGGAGCAGTACTTTTCTTGCCCTTCCTTCGGAGGTCGGCCTCCGGATCCTCCTGAACCTCCTTCTCCGTCGGAGGCTGAAGTCTCTTACTGGCCTCCACCAGCTCCTCCATTTGCTTCTTATACGAAGAGGAGGAGGCCTTCAACGCCCTTGCTTCAGCCATCATTTTCTGAATGGTTTTGAAGTCGGGGCGTACTGGCAGCTTCTTGTTGAAGTTATCTACAAAAAACGAATGAGAAATTAATACAAGTATAGGGAGTTCGGTTTAAAAAAAGTGTGGGCTCCGGTCCTATTACCTTGGGACGCCATTAAGTCATGAGTGATGAAATGTATGTTTTTCCGAATCAGCCTGTGATATGACCTCTTCTTTTGAGGCAGCTGATAAATAATACAGATAGTGTCGAAGTCCTCTGTCGATAGCTCGCACCGAGGGAGGGAACCTGCGAAAGGAAACATTTCTGTTAAACACAAGCCCGGCCGAAGAGAAACAAAATATCAACTACTATACTCACTAAGTGTTGAAAACTTCGCCGGGACCGTAAGAGGCGCCAGGGGGTCCCCCTCCATTGTGTCCCATCGCCCCGCTGCCCAGCACCAAGAGCTCTTCCATTCCTTGATGGAGCTCGGCAGATCGATCACAAATGGAGTGTGGGAACCCCATGAAGTCTGGTAGTACCAACCCCGGGTCTTATCCCCCCCAGCAGTAACCTTGGGTATGTAGAGAGTCTGGAAAACGGAAAGGGGCATCTCCACTCCTAACGACGCCTCTTTCCACAACATCCAGGAGTCCACCATTTGGCTCCAGGAGTTCGGATTGAGCTGCGTCGGGGCTAGCCCGTAGGACCTAAGCACCAACCTAAAGAACGGGTGAATAGGTAGCCTAAGTCCGGCCCTAAGGATCGCCTCACTAATGGCCACGCAGCCCGGCCTTGGGTAACAAGCTCTCTCTTCCGGCCCTGGGAGAATCAGGTCCACACTGTCCGGGATCCTATATTCTATCCTAAGTCTACCAAGGTCGGCCTCCCTCAACTTTGATGGGTAGTCCGACGCCCCCCAGTGCACAGAAGTATCCGGAGGGCTATCTGGTCGCTTCCACATGTTTTCCCCCCCCCCATTATGGCCCCGGCTATTTCTGAGGAGGTCGCCACAATGGGCTCGTCCACCCTCACTATTTCTAAACTCCTACCCAAACCAGAACTCCCTTCCGAGGCCATTCGTTAAGAAATTTTTAGTCTAAATGGGTACTGAAACTTACGGGTTTGGAAGTGTTTCCTAGCCGAAAATTGTGCAAGGTCGCCGAAAATATCGCTCTCTCTCTCGCCGGAGTTGTTTGTAGAACGCTGGAAATCGCCGGAAATTTGGGAGAAAATTTTGTTTCTTTCGTATGGCAAAGGTAGAAACTCTGATAAGCCCCCAAAGTTCACCTTTTATAGGAAAGACAAATCCAACCTCCATCCTTCAATTCAAATACGATCAATCTAAACCGTTCGTTGTATTCTCGATCCCAGCCGTTGAAATGAAACGGCAGATTTGATCTACGCCCAAGATGTCGCTGTGGCTTTCACGCTAAATTGAAACGCGTCGCCTCGGTTACCAACAGTCGTCAATAATAATTACTGGCCGCAGCAGCCTTCTAGGGGAATGGGCGTGGTACCCAACTGTCACCTTGGAAACACGCAACAGTTGTCAAATCATTGGACTTCCGGGTCACCTCAGACGATCTCCTCCCCTAACTTTACAAAGCTTGGACGCACCCGATGCGAACCCCCGTTTGCTATCGCCTCGGTCGCTGCGTCCCCTCCCATGCTTTGCAAAGCTTGAGCCGTCTCCCTCTCCCTTCCAACGCTTCGGTGAAGACGGGTCCCTATAATTTTTATGACGCTTTAGCGTACCCGACGCGAGCGTACCATTGGCTCATCGCCTCGGCTCTGCGTTGGTCCCATGCTCTACAAAGTTGCAGCTACCCCCATGCCGCAATCCGGTCCGAAAAATAAATCCACGTATAATATAAATATTCATTCTCGGATTTGGGGGACCACTGTTACGCCTCATTTTTATGAGCCTCGGTACCGAGGTATCGCAGTGTCATCTTGCCACTCCGAAGCCGGTGAAATCAAATAGACCACCCCGACCTCCCGAAGCTTCTTACTCCCGAAGCTTCTTACCACTCCGACCTTCCGAAGCCTCTCACCACTCCGACCTCCCGAAGCTTCTCCAAAGTGGTACACCGATTCCTGTCACTGATCTGCCGAAGTGTCCCGTCTCCGAGGTCGGGTTCAAGTGGACCCCCGTTAGAAGATTCGCTGCCAATTTAAGATTTGCTCTGCATATAAGGTTTCAATTGATTTGACGTCCCCCATAAAGCTATTTGATGTGACTTATCAACTTTATGTCAATTCAACTTGGGGGAAACAAACTGTCCGCCCACTCTACAAGCGCGGCTGATTGACGCCTATGAGCAGACGCTTCATACCGTCAGATGTATACACGTGTTCCACATCCCACGGTTCATACCACCTATAAATACCCAAAGATTGGCCAGAGACAAAGGTAATGAAACTCTCAATAGATAGCACTCCATAACAAGTTTATATATCCTCCTCCCCCTTTATTGACTGATTGATTTGTGTAGTCCCTGGACACTGTTCCGACCACCCAAACCTGACTTGACCGTCGGAGTGTATGCGGCCGCCACCCCCGTCGGTTCCGACCGTGTGCGCCTGACAGTTTGTTCATTTCATAGGGAGGAATACGTGGAGTATCTACAAGTTGGCCACGTGGAAGTGCCATTTTTAGAGGTCAACACAAACTATGTTATTGTTATTTCAATCTTGATTAAAACTGAAAGTTCAAATTGTATTTAATTGATATGTACATCTTCTAATAAAGTGCTTAGAAGGCTTATATTAAAGATTTAGACTTTGTTTGGCAAATTTATAAATAGTTTATAAAGAGGAAAATGGTGCAACAATATCACGAGTTGCCTTAGGCATAAGAACAAACACTGAAACTCCTCCAAGTATATGGTTAAAAACCTCACCTTCATTAGTTACATTTTATAACTCACCATCCGTTCATCTATTGGAATTCTAACGTCCACTTATTTTTTGGTGGTCCTTAATGTCTCAATCGACCGGACGTGAGAACAAGTCAACGTTTAAACATAGCATAGAAAAGAAATTTAATCCTTCTCGAATTGTGGGTGCAGGATTCTTTGAAGAATTTGTCTCGATCGTGCACCTCAAAAATGAAGCCACGTTTCGTAAGATAATTTTGCTTGATTAGATGTTTGTCCTCGAAGACATAATTTATGTCATATTAATATGTCTGAAGATTTTGAAGAGTTTTTCCCTCGTATGTGGCATAAGCCACATAATAAATTTAGACACTGATTTTCCTTATAAATACCATCTAAATACTCATGGCAATTCTGTAAATATCTGATCTAGAATGGACAAAGTTGAAAATTTCTATACTATGTTTGCATTTGTATCTTAAAGTTATTATCAGTAAGGATCATAACTACAAAAACTATGTTTCTTATTTTAATTCTGCTGGGTGTACATATTTTGGCTCACAAAAAACGTCCAAATGAGTTGGCAGTATTTAAAAAAAAAATTAGAAAAGTCAGACCAATTGTCCCATCCCATTTACCCCTTTCACTAACCCAAAACTCATTCTCCCACCCATTTAACCCACCGAATAGAGAAAGAAATCCCAAGACTTTGCCGCTAGCTATGATTCATGTCTCCGACAAGTTCATTCTACTAAACCATGAATAAGCCCAAGCTTTTCAACTCTATAACTATTTACACTTGCATAAACCCTTATCTCCTACCCATTTTGCCGCCGCGATCGTAACTCTCCGGCTGCTAGCGTTTAACCGTTCCAGCAAAAGGCCGATGTCTTCAAACCCTATCTCTTACCCATCCTTTGCACATTTGTTGAACGATATGTGTTTTGGGTTTTTTTATAGTCTTAATGTTATTCAGAGTAGAAGACGGAAAGCATACAAGAATAACAAGGAATTCAAAATATGAGTCTTTCCCCATTTTGCAGTTCTGTAATGAGAATGTTGGATTTTATTGACATTTACTTTTTTGTTTATTTAATGTTGTAAATTGTGTGTATAAAAACTTGATTTTCACTTATTTATGCTAACTTATAATCTTTCAATTGCTAGAACTATAAGGTACAAAGTCGAATTTTCAGTGCATATCATCCAATAACCATGAAGAAATTGTAATGAAAGACTTTGACAAGCTTCAGAAAGAGAAAAAAAGTTGAAAGAGTTCAAATTCTACTAAAAAACAAATGAAATAAAAGCAGCACTACTTCATGCTACAGTCAACATTTGTGCTCGTAATGAGCAAATGTTAAGAGACATTGTCCACTTAAGTTTTTAATTATTGCTTTCCTCACCTGTTCATTATATTTTTCATTGGGTATTCGATTTTGACTGCAATCTGGTGGTATAAGCTGCTCAATTTCCAAATCCTCTAAATATTGTTTGCCATGTAGGGATGATAGGGAGGAATTTCAGTGTTTGACACAGTTGTAGAAGCTCAAATCACTACTTTGGAGATTGCAAGAGCAAAGTTCGTTGTCCATGGTGTGTAGTCGGAATTCAAAAATGTTTCGAGGTTGAAAAGGAAGGCAATAACAAAGGTGGACAATTCAGAACTTGTAGCAACTCTTGTGGATTTTTTGACTGGGTAACAATGGAAGAATCAAGTACAGAGTCGAGTGTCATTAATGAAGTGATGAATCCTTTACCAATGAGGAAGTCAACGATTTTCCAGGCATGTTCGAACGTCTAACTCGAATTGCTGAGAAACAAAACGTCAATATTTCACTGAACTTGACATTCCGCAAAGGAAAGGAGCCTTCGGAGGATAATGGAAAAGAAAAGGGGCCGGAATGATTATTAGTTATATTCAAACTCAAACTTACTTTAGGTTGAGTTGTTGGGGTTGTGATGTCATGAGAGGATGGAAAAAAAATGGAAGAACCCAACAAGAGTTGTTACTCTAGTTTTGTTGTTGGGTTTGCACTTACTTTATTTTAGTTTTGTCTTGAACATTTACTTGGTTAAAGTAGTGATCGACATTTTGGGCATGAATTAGCTTGTTGAATATATTTCATGGCACGTGGCTTTTTTGTGGGCATGTATCTATTTTCGAATTGGTCATTTGCTGGTTTTAGCCTCAATAGATAATCATAAAAAAGTAAGCCAATACCAGAATGGAGTAATCACAGAGGTGGATGGGCGTGTGATGGTGGCTGTCTCGTATTGGGAAATATTTACAAGTTCGGAATGCTATTATTTGGTGGACAATGAAAATATGAAACATGAAAAGCTAAAGACATCCCATAATATATATATTATTCATCTTTCAAATCTTACACATTATAAGTTCTGCAAAACATATGCTAAATAACAAAGGTAAAATTATGCTAGAATGAAAAATATTGCTAGTTAAGAATGCATCACCAAAAGGAATTCCTGCCATTGGATTCAGATTACAATAGCAATGGTGACTGTTGCGTATTGTCACACCTGTCCTACCCACCTAGGCCAATGGCCCACTCATCCTGATCCACGTGGCATTCCTGCCGAGGTGGCACACATTGTCGAGGTGGGTTATATCCGAAGTGCTTCAAGCCGAGGCCCATGACCCGAGACATGGAACCTGTTGGATGTAGCTGAGGTCCTCAAGTGGAAGTATTTGTCAAATGGGCGAAGCCCCGAAGTTGATGCACGAGCCTCTTAACCACAAGGAAACATCCTCCATGGTCACTTCTCCCAAGAGATCGCCTGCATAGATCTTATTCGAATGATTGATGGAACGTTTGTCATAAGCATAAATGTCAAGTCTTGTCACTAGTATAAAGGACCTGCGCAAGCAATAAATGCATCGTAAGCTAGCAAGTCAAGTCCCATGCCTAAGAACAGACGTTTGAACTAAGGGGATGAGACCACGTGCCACTTCATCCAAGGGCTCCCATTTCATATGTATCACTATAAATACTTCCATTGTGTAATGTCAAAAGCTAATGCAAGAATCAATACTAAAAACCACATTTGCTCAACTCTCTCTCAGTTACTTACAATACACAAATCAAGTTTACACACTTTCACTTATACATTTACAAGTACCGGTTGGTAATTATTGTACAATCGGATTACGAGCAACCCGCCGAATTCCGAACGTCACCGTCCCGCGTCGTTGGGCTACTCCCACGCCCCTTTAAACCGTTCATTTTAGACCGTCCACGTGTCTTAG
>NW_019237714.1:119714-147933 GCF_002742605.1 Olea europaea var. sylvestris | reverse complement strand
AGGTTCACATATAAACCAGAACTGATTCAATATGGTAAATATAGCCATCTATGGTTTGTATTAGGAACTGATTCAATATGGCAGTTTTTTCAGAATATGCTACAAACACCATCTATGTTTTGTATTCGAAAAAACAATCCCAATTGCGTATTGCATGACCCTATCTTTATCAGTAATGATTCCGTGGGGAGCTTTTCCATACATACACTGGAGCCATGTCCTAAATAGCCACACAAAAGTTTCCGAGTCCTCATTCGACAACAAACCACAACCAAGTAGTATTGATTATCCGTGATGATTAACGTCAACAAAAGGGGCGAAAGACATAACCTCAACTTCCAGCTTCTGTTTCACTTGCATTTTCTGTGAACCAATTATGTACATAAGGCTTTTGTGTTCTTCTTTATATACTTGTTTGTTTTGAAAATTTAATTGTGCTCTCTAATTCAAAATGTCTGCATTTCGCCACTATGCCCAGCGATACTTTTATAACTAAACTTAAAAAAAAAAAATTAAAAAGAAATGAAATCTAAGATGATGTAAGAAATTATGAAATATCATAATTTTTACACTATTTCACATATTAATGTTCATATTTTAACGTCTTAAATAAATTTAGTTCATTTCTGAACTAAATTTTAAAGATTTTATATAATAAAGAAATATTATTTAGTTTATAATTATATTCAATTGATAAATCAAAAATGCTTTTCTAATTATGTTGCCAAATAATCAATTTAGTATTTAGTATTTACAATACTTCTTTTGTTGATAACTAAAAAATCATAACTTTTTGAAATGACTCTCATGAAAATAACCATGCCAAATGGACGCTTATCTTGTTAATCGTCGAAAACATCTAGTGCAATATTTAGCTTGCAAAATCAGCACACTGTGAGAAATCGTGTATTTGGCCCTTGCTGAAATTGATAATACTACGTGAAATTTCAGGCTACAAAAAATAGGAGCTTTGGAAGTGAATGAAGTAGTGAAGCAACACGAAGCATGGCGGTTAGCCTCTTGCATGTGGCTACACGAGTGAGTGTTCCATATTATTATGAATATGGTGTCTCTCCGATTCGTTGGCATTCGGCTTGAGGAGGAGTTTGGTTTTGGAATGTCATGCACTCATTTTACTTCACCAAAAATCTTAGATTCCAAACTTAGCAGTATAGCATATTTGGCTAAGCTTAAAAGCACATTTTTTGAGAAGTATGACATGCTAAATTGCTTCAATCATGTTGCAGTGTGGATTGGTTTTTGTATCTTATGTGCTTTCACCCAAAAAAAATCAATTTTTTGACCCTTTTTAGTCAGTTGGACCCGCATGTGAGAGTTGTGGTAAAAAAGGACAGCTGCCAACGGTATAAAAAAAATAAAAATAAATAAATAAATCATTTTTTTGCCCAAAAAATCAGCTCCAAAAAAGGGCTATGGCTGGAATCGGAGGCAGTTTGTCCTCCTTGTTTGTCCATACAACTATCTCGATTGGTGCCTCTGGTGCTTTATTTGGTTTACTTGGAGCTATGCTTTTTGAACTCCTTGTCAATTGGATAATATATGAAAATAAGTTAAAAATACTATTGACACTTCTTCTGATCATCGTCATTAATCTTGTGGTTGGAATCCTCCCTCACGTCGACAACTTTGCACATATTGGAGGATTTGTTACTAGGTTTTCACTTGGGTTCATCCTTCTAATTCGTCCTCAATATGGGTGGGTGAGCAAGAGAAAAGTCCCTACAAGTTACATTGCACCCTTTTCCGAATCCTAAGTACAAGACATATCAGTACATAATGTTATTAGTTGCACTGATACTTTTGATACCAGGGTAAGTTTCACATAAGTTGTTACCAATCAAATGACCCTCGTCCCTTATGTGCAATTAAAAATTTGACTCAATTCAATGTAGAAAATCTTATTGATCGTTTGATATCTCGTATTTTCTAATTTTCAGATTTATCATTTTCTACTCTTCTTAATAAGGTTGACATTTTAAGATGAAATCTCAAATCTTAATATAGTATCAGAGCTCATAAAACTCCAATAAGTGATTCGTTCCGATTAAAACTCAATAAATGAGTATACGAATTTTAAGATTGGTCTGCTCAAACAAGCCACCATATTGCAATGGTATGTTAAGGGATAAAATCTCATATCGAATAAAGATAAAAAAATATAGACCAACTTATAATGTTTTAGACTATTCCTCTTAATAAGGTTGATTTTTTAAGATGGAACCCTAAGTCTTAATATCATTGGCCAAGTTTTGCTCCTTGATGGGGTCGAGGGAAATGAACATTGTTCATGGTGTCATTATCTAAGTGGTTTCCCTTCACCGTTCTGGAATTGTGAAGCACAATGCTCGGTAACAATTATGTAACTCTATAATATTTCACAATTCGACTTTTCCATTTACAGAATTTGAGGCCATACTTTTTTTACATGTTGTGTGTTTCTGCAGACTTGCCAAGAGGGCTATTAGATGAAACAAAAGCAAGATTTACATATTGGGCAATGGAAACACCACTGACAGTTTCAGAAGCTTTGTATTGACCTATGTACTTGATGTATTCACCACTAGCATTTTTTATTTTTTATTTTTTTATATCCAGGTATTTCAGTTTACACTAAACTAAATTTTGGACCCCCAAAATTCTTGTCCCTAGAACTTTGAAAGGGGTAAATCGCGGGTTATGCCTCAACTAGATCATAGATTCCCCCCACTGCCTGTACACTTCTGCGCACAAGAGATTCTCCTCCAAAGTGATTGCTCCATACCAAATAAATCTAGTTGCAGGTTCCCACCAAAATTCTAACCTCCACCCTGTAGCTAGAAGCAAGACAAATGTTGATTGATCCACCAGTTGAGCTGTGCCCCGGGGGGCATATTCACCACTAGCTTTGTGATCACGATAGGGGGATGAAGAGTCTTACCTTCAATATTTGAATTATTTTCCGTCTGATACGGGACTAAATTAGCTAAATCTCGCGTTACATTATCTAGCCTTAGGAGTCATGAGTTTTGTGAATTGATACGAAGGTTCACCTAGGCCACCTCACTTCTAAAGTTAGAATATGTAAAAGTTAATTATTTTTTACTTTGAATAAGATTTTCTACAATAGTCATGTAAACTAGATTTTATTTTTTATTTTTTTATTTATTACAATACGTATGGCCATCATGGTAATCATTTAGAAATATACCCTTCGTTTATAGAATTATATGATGATTTTGTTTGGTACACTGAAAAAAAATATACTTGCTAATTATTAGTACTCCTTTCACGTCTACAAAAATTAAAAGATTTATATAGGGATGTGTTTCGCGCGGGTTAGTCGCTAACAATTAAAAGGGATCAGACGATTGTGTAAGGGACAAATCTCTTGAGACAAAGTCCCAAAAAGGGGTATTCTTTTATTGGCGATGACTTTACAATTGGAAATCGAAAACAAAGTGCCTCCAAGGGGCGCAAGCACACGAGTTACTGAAAAAAGTGTTTAAGTATAAAACTAAAGAAATTAAAATTACATGTTCTCTGTTCGAGAGTTTTTGATTCGGTCCTTTGCTCTATGTCTTTTCTCCCTTTTATACTTCATGGACAATCTCTTTGTGATCAACCGCCTAAAAACTGCTTGATCGTTCTGCAACTTCCACTTTCCTCATAATGGCCAGCTTGTCATGAAAACTGCCTTATTTAACTGCTGCCATTACTCTTCGTCGTTCAACCGTTTTCGATTGAATTCCTTGAATCGTGAAACGTGATGGGGCTGCTTTAATAACTGCTTTGATAACTGCACTTCTTGATAACCATAACGCTTTATGTTTGTTAAGACTTTGGGCGACTTGAAGGTTTTGGCGAGAATAGAGTAATAGCTCTGGGCGACTGCATGGCACTCCATTCGCTCAGATTCTGGGCGACTTACAATCTTGGGCGATGGCGTTATCACGTTCTTGCGCTTCCCTATTTGGGTTTTCATCTTGAATTGTTTGATCGGGCTTCATTCTTTGGGCTATTTGATTTGAGGATTCTCCAATTGGGCTTCATTCCTTGAGCCGTTCGATTTGGGCTGAATTTTTATGTGTCAACAATTACCCCCCAATATGGCAGAATTAATAATAATTATTAAATTTTGTCATATTCACTTTGTGTTTCCAGCAATATTCGAGATTTTCAAGAATTTCAATCATTGTTTTCTTCCATAACTTGAAAAGTTGCGTCGTTTTGCAAACCCTTATAACCCCTAAACACGCCATTTCACTGCACCACCAAATCACGCCTCAAATTTTTCGCGTCTCTCCCACGATTTACTGTTCATCTTTTACTTCCCTGCTACGTAACCCTGAAAAATTTCGTTCCATCTCAAATGGCTACTTCACAATCTCAAGCCGGCGACTTTTTTAGTTTTGATGACTTTCAGAAACTTCTGAGTCGTCCATACATAACTCCGAGTTTTCTCGCGCCCGCCGATGTTAAACGCAATGAGTTCTACTTAGGTCATTTCTTCAACAATGCAGAGGCAGTTGAACAGGCGGCGGTGGATCAGCTGTTTCCTTGTACTCAAGGCCCTCCATTTCTAAACTCTCTGCCGCTGGGGCCACTTCGCGAAAGAGGTATTCGCACTTGGCCTAAATCTGATGTAGCTTTCCGTAGGTGGCATGCTCGTCTTCTGGGTCATGGCCCTACTAAGACACTTTTTGATAGCGCTAGGATTTCTGATTTGTTAGAAATCTCTATTCGCTCCCTACTTTTGATTCAGCACTCTTTTCGATTGCTTTGAGTTTTTGGTCTTTCGAGTATAATACCTTTATTTTCCCTCTTGGCCCCATGTCTATTACTTTAAAGGATGTTGGGGCCCTGGTGAATCTACCACCTTTGGGTGATACCATTTTTCCTGGTATCTTGGTTTCTAGTGGCGCCCCAAAGTTTGGTAAAAACTACACCGAATCTTATTCAAGCCTGCAAACCCTTCACAATCATTCGAGCGCTGAGCCTTCCCATACTGAGCGAGTGGCCTTTCTTCTAGTTTGGCTTTGTAAATATGTTTTGTGTGTGCCAAGCATAAAGCCCTCCCTGAGTTATTTACCTATAGCGCACGAATTGACGTGTGGCATGCCTTTGAATTTATGTTCTTTCTTTTTTGCTACCCTTTATAGAGGCATGACCTCTCTTCAAACTCAATTGAAGAATGGTGCATCTCCCACTGGCAGTGGACCTCTTTGGTTTACTCAACTGTGGTTGAGATCCTATTTTCCATTGCTTGGTGCTCCATCAATCTCTCGCTCCTCTTCTAGCTGTTATGGGCTGGCCATGGAGCCCTTGGCTCTTGTAAATATGTCCAGAAGGGACATTTTTTCATTCTTTTATTCTTTGGATTCAATTTCTTCCTTTTTTCCTTTTCCTCCTTTTTTGACTCCAAACTATGTACATCCCCCCTCCACTATAGACAGTGCGAGCACCTCCCTGCTCATTTGGATCCAGTTTTTAACCGAGAGGGATCTATTTCATGATATTTTGACTAGGACCAATGCCAAGACAGGGGTAGAAATTTATGCTCCCCAATTTTTTGCTCGCCAGCTTGGTTTCGGCCAAACTTGGCCTGTTCCTCCTTGCTATTCAAGGAACTTAATTGACCGTTTTCATACTATTAATAAGGCGGAGGCAGAGGCTATAAATGCTCGCAATCTTCTTTTAACCAGCTATTTCTCATTAGCCCCCTTCAATTCTAGCCACGCCATTCATCCTCTTTTTGAACAGCTCGGTCGTCATTGAAGCGCAGATTATTTGTGACTGACGCCAATCGTGCCTTTCATTCACTAGACCAGCCGAGCATTTCTTCCCCTCCTGTTTTAGTCACTCCTTTGTCCATTCAGAGTCCTTCTCCTCCTTGTCGCACTAAACAGTCTGCTCGTCCATCTTCTTCTCTCCCTGCCAAGCCTACTACAGCCAAGAGTGCCCCAAGCCGCAAACGGCCAGCCTCAGCATCTCCCATTCTGGAGGATGATGTTGATGATGATGATGATGCCTCTCTTATCGTCAGGAGGAAGGTAATTAAATTGGTTTACTCACAAGCATACTTTTCCATACTAGAAAACTTTTCTGTGTGCTAATGATCTTTTGGACTTCTCAGAAAAGCTCAGCCTCTCCTTCAAAGGCTTTGGCATCGACAGCTCCTGCTCCATCATCCTCCGCTGAGGCTGCTTCATCCAAACCGGTTGATGAGGGGACTACGCTTGAAGAGACATCTTCAGTCCCAGAGTCCTCATCACAACCCATGGATGAGCCACCTTCTTCCCAGGGCGTCAACCCTCCAAACATCGAAGCAGAAGGTAATTCAGTTTTTTGATGCCTTACCTTTGCTTGTGCTATTGGTTTCTGATTTGTTGCTCTTGAGTTTTATAGATACTCCTATGAGTATGCCCGTTGTGGCAACATCTTCTCGCTCAGACAAGGGGAAGTCCTCACGAATGGAGGAGTCGTTGGTGGCAGACTTGGCTGAGGACATGCCGTCTTCCACGATTGTTGATGAGGTAATCTTTGCTTCACTTTTATTTCTATCTTGCTCGTTGTAGTGAGAATCTTTAATATTGGCAATTTTCTTTGCAGGATGCTGACAAGATTGTGCGTTCTATCTAAAACTTGTTCGCTTCCTGGGGGCAAGTCAAGATGTCTCGTCCTGCTCCATCTGACCGTCTTGCTGCTTTTTCAGAGGAAGATTTGAAGTTCCTCAAGCAGTCGATATTTGAGTACGTGTCCTTCATGGATATCGACATTGGAAGGGCTAGTGCTGCCAGACACAAGGATAAACTTGAGCATTTGAATGCGAAGTTGGAGCAAGCACTGACGCTTCCGTCGCTCAATCTTTCTGTCGATTTTAAAGCGACGTTGAAGGTTATCCACTCCGAGGTCCTTTCTTTGCTGGCCAAGAATGCTGAACTAAAGGCCAAAAGTACTCAATATCTACGAGCCGTATCTGAGAAAGAGTCTTTGCGAATGGAGATTAACAAGGCTGAGGACGAGTTGAAAGAAATCTCTTCCAAAGTCATGATTGAAAACTCTTTGATAGTTAACTTAGCTGCTCAAATGAAAGAACTTCAAGCCAAAATGGACGACTGCCAAGCGAGAATGGCTGCTAAAAAGCGCAACGCCTCCCAGGGAATTGAGCGAACTAAGTCCTTGGTTGAGCAGTACAAGAAGTTGGAAGTTGATGATGATGTCATGGCCAAATTGAACATCACTTCCTCTTGGCAGAACGAGAATTGGGAAAAACTTAGGGAACGAATTCGTTCAGTGTGGGGTGGACTGTAATTAAGATATATGATGCCTTTTTCTTTTGTAATTTGATTTTCCTTTTGTAACTTTGCTCATCATTAATGAACATATATATTAACTTCTTGTGCATTTATTTGATATTTGTTTTTTAGTCGTCAATTCTTCAAGCATTTAACTGCTTTGTGCTAAAAATCTTGCCCATTTTCTTTTGATATTTCCACCATTTTTTCCAAGACTTTGGGCTATTTAATTCCATTTATTAGGCAGAATGTGGCTGCTCATATTCTGTCTCTTCATTTCCAACCCCCTATAAATGCACGGATGCTTCGCATTTTTCATCTTCCATCTTCATCTTCATTTTCTTCTTTGAAACCAATTTGCTGCCATTGTTTGGCACTCTGACAATCAATCTGATCCGAAACCTTCGTCTTTCTATGAAAATGGATTGTTTAGTCCGCCCATTTTACTATTTGCCTTGATGTCACCTTTGGTGTGGGAGGTATAGGAAATATTTTTTTGGCCAGCAGCAAAGTTTTTACCATCGAAGTTCTTCCTATCGTCTCTTTGTCCTTTACAAGGAGTCGATGATAGAAGGAAATTTTTGGGATGCTTGCAGGCCACATTGCTTGCTGAGAGTGCTTCTCAGTTTGCTTGCTGAAAGTGCTTCTCAACCTCTTTGCCCGCCATTGCAGCGATGTATTTAGGAAGGTGGTGAGGCCAGTCCACCCTCTTACTCGGCGATCCCACCGGGAGATTAGTTTACTTTTGATTGTAGTTTGTAGAGTATCCATTATTTGTATTTTCGCATCTTTGTAATGAACGTTTGATAATAAAGGACTTTATTTGAACGTATTTTGCTCTGACTTTGTTATCCTTAATCGTTCAACATATTTTGATTATACTTTTGTCTGTTCACATTCCCATAAAGAAGGAACATATTTTTTCAAATATTTGCCGTTAATGAATCTCACGTACTTGGTGCCGTTTAAATCTTCCAAGTGATACGCTCCATTGGGCGACACGCTGTTTATTTTGTATGGTCCTTCCCAATTGGGCGACCACTTCCCGTACTTTGGATCCTTGCTATCCAAAGGGAGTATCGTCTTCCAAACTAGTTCACCCAGGCTGAACGACTTGGCTATGACTTTTTTATTATAAAACTTAGCCATTTTTCGTTTTTGAACTTGCAATCTATCTAAAACGTCCAACTTTAATTCGTCTAACCCCAATAAATTTTGAACTAGTGATTTGGCATATTCATCATCATTCAACTTATATTGCAAGCACACTCTAATCGATTGCACGTTGATTTCCATAGGCAAAACGGCCTCCTGTCCATAAACAAGTTGGAAAGGAGTAACTTTGGTACTTGACCGAGGTGATGTTCTATAAGCCCATAAGGCCTTGTTCAGACATTCGTGCCAATTTATGGCATTTTCATCTATCATCTTTCTGATGATATTTTTTAGAATCTTATTAGAAGATTCCGCTTATCCGTTGGATTGAGCGTAGTATGGTGTGGAGTTTACTAATTTAACCCCAAACTTGCTCAGAAATTTGTTCACTTGATCCCTATTCAAAGATGTTCCGTGGTCTACCATCAACGTTTGTGGAATTCCAAACCTATAAATGATGTGATCACGGATAAACTCTATAACGTTCTTTTAGGTGATCTCTTTCAAAGGTACCGCCTCTACCCATTTGGTGAAATAGTCGGTTGCAATTATAACAAAAGTATGTTGCTTGGACGATGGGGGATAAATCTTCCCTATCAAGTCTATCGCCCAACCCTTGAACGGCCAAGGTTTAATAATAGGTGTCATCTCTCACGCTGGCGCCCTTTGTATTGGACCATGCTTTTGGCATGCTAAACAACTCTTTGCATACTGAACGCATAATTCTCCCATCTTTGGCAAAAAATATCCACTCCTAATAATTAACCATCTCATCCTTTGGCCAACTTGATGAGCTCCACATATCCCTTCGTGCACCTCAGCCATGATCGTCTTGGCTTCTTGCAAACTTACACACTTTAGTAATAAACTATCAGAGCGTTTCTTAAATAACTCTTCATCTATTAGTGTATAGTTCAGCAAACACAGCTTCATTCTCCTACTAATCCCTCCATTAGGTTCCTTAAGGAACCTTTTAATATCTGTTCTCCAATCCATTGCATCTCCATCTTGTATGCAGTGAAGTTCAATCTTTCTCGCCCTTCTTTGAGTCACGGGCAATATGATTCCATACTCATAAGTAGACTTCCAATTCAAAACCTTTGAGTATCCTAAGGCCATTTGGGTTAACTCATTTGTCATGTCATTATATATCCTATTAACGCATTGAAGTTCTACTTGGTCGAATTCTTCCAATAATTCTTGGGCGATCTCATATTGACTTATAATGGAATCACTTTGGCATTTAAAATCACCAATCAATTGGTGGATTACCAATTGAGAATGGCCCTTAACGATCACATTTCTTACTCCCATATCTATCATTAGTTCTAGGCCTACAATTAAGACTTCATATTCAGCCTGATTGTTGGTGCACATTCTGTCTAAAGTGAATGCGAACTTGTAGCAAATCCCTAAATGATTAATTAATGCTACTCATACTCCTGCACCTTTAGAGGTTTTTGACCCATCGAAATACAACACCCAAGGTTTTAACTTGAACGAATTGATTTCTAGTTCAATTTCTTCAGGCATGTCAAGGCATGGATGATCGGCTAGAAAATTAGCCAAAACCTGATTTTTGACTGCCTTTTGAGGTATATATTGTATGTCGAATTCTGATAAAGCTAGCGTCCAAAGGCCAACCCTTTGGTGCAAAATAGGGCGCGAGAACATATACTTAACTAAATTTACTTTAGAAATTAAATAAACGGTTGCAGGCCGTAAATAAGGCCTTAATTTTGTACATGTGAAATATAATGCAAGACATAATTTTTCGATAGCAGAGTAATTACATTCACAATTCGTTAACTGTCTGCTTAAGTAGTAAATTGCTCTTTCTTCGCCAAATTGGTCTTCCTGTGCGACCATTCCAGCTATTGATTCTTTTTCAGCCGATACGTACACTTTCATTGGCCGTCCTTGGATTGGTGACACCAACACTGGTGGACTTGATAAATATGTCTTTAGGCTTTCGAAAGCCTTTTGATGTTCTTCTTTCCAGACGAATTCGTCCTGATTTTTCAGCTTTAAGAGCGGCGAAAAGATTTTAGTTCGCCCTGCACAGTTAGAAATAAAGCGTCTTAAAAAGTTCACTTGGCCTAGAAACCTTTGCAATTCTTTTTTGTTGTTAGGTGGTTTGACCTCTAAAATAGCCTTTGCTTTATTTTTATCAAGTTCAATCCCTCTCTTGTGTACTAAGAAACCAAGAAAATTCCCTACATTAACACCAAATGCACACTTCAAGGGATTCAACTTCAACTTATGTTGCTTCATTCGCTCAAACGAACATCTTAACTGTTCGAAATGGTCCTCTTCTTTAATGGACTTGACTACTATGTCATCTACATACACTTCAACAAACTTGCCTATCATATCATGAAAGATTAAATTCATTGCCCGTTGATAAGTTGCGCCTGCATTTTTTAGGCCGAAAGGCATAACCACCCATTCAAAACATCCTAGAGACCCAGGGCATCTAAAGGCAGTTTTGTGTATGTCTTCTTCAGCTATATAGATTTGATTGTATCCTGAATACCCATCCATGAAAGAATACATGACATGTCCGGTGGTCGAGTCTACTAAAGAATCCACCGTGGGCATTGGATACTCATCTTTGGGTGTAGCTATGTTTAAATTCCTAAAGTCTATACACACCCTTAGTTTACCATTCTTTTTTAATACTGGCACGATATTGGACAACCATTCGACATATCTGGCTGTTCTTATAAAACCTGCTTTCAATAATCGCTCTATCTCTTTCTTGATTTCAGGGAGTACATTGAAAGCAAAACGTCTAGGAGGCTGCCTATGAGGTTTAAAGTTAGGCTTAGTTGGTAACCTATGTTCCACCAAGTCTCTATCTAAACCAAACATTTGTTCATATTCCCAAACAAAACAATCTTTGTACTCTTTTAGCAAAGCGATTAATTTGTTACTAACCTCTTGATCGAACATTTGGCTGATGAATGTTGGGCGATCTTCTCCTTCATTGCCAATATTTACTTTGATCAAAGGGTCTTGTGCTTGAGCGTATCCAGGTTTGACGATCCGCATCACTTCGTCGTTCAGTTCCCTTGTAAGTACTTCCTCTTCTAAATAGTCCACCTTGTTGACTTCTCGGCCAATGCTTTGTTCTAACTCGAATACTGCCAATTTGTCCTTCAGCGCTTTTAGGGCTGTCTCTTCTTTCGCTTTGTCATTGCATTCCTTATTGAAAGCCATCAGTCTAGTTTTGAAGGCCTGAATGTCAGCCATTTACTTTTGTAACTTAGAATCCATTCAAGACTCCTTGATTATTCTTTTGCCAATTACTGGCTCTTCTAGGGCCACTATATTTGGCCTCGTCTGTTTGAACATTTCAGTGAGTGCGTCCACTGAGAATAGTTCTTCGCTTTGCGTGACAACTTGAATTTCTTCCCCGTCTTGCACTACCCTGACAGGTCCATAGTTTCCTTTGTACATGAACTTTTCCACCGAGTTTGCTTCTGCGACAAAAGGCCTATGATCGGCCTGTACTACCTCTGCTTCACCTTTGTTATTCCAAAAGATCAGGTATTGATGGAGCGATGAGGGTATACAGCGACTTCCGTGTATCCAATCTCTTCCTAGTAGCACATTGTAACTAGTAGGATCATCTATTACAAAGAAGCCAGTGGTCCTAGTAGTCGTCCCTATAGTTATGTCCAATGGCATAACTCTCTTAGCTGAAGTTGCTCCCCCATTAAAACTCGTGAGGATGACTTCTGTAGGAATCATGTCACCTTCTGTCTTTGCGAACTTCCTCATCATCCTAGATGGAATGGTGTTTATAGCTGCTCCATTGTCGACAAGCACTTTTGCCATTGGGACGCCATTAACTAGAGCTTTAACGTACAATGGCCTCAAGTGTTTAGTCAATTTCATGGCTGGCCGTTTAAAAATAACCTTTTCGACAGTCTCTATTTCTACTTCCTGCTTGTTTTCTGTCGAATTATCCCCTTGTGATAAGTCGAAGTGCAGTATATCGCGCTGATCCTCTATCTCCTGAACTTCCTTCTTACTTTTTTCTAATGCTTCCTCATCAGTTACCCAACCTGTGGGAGGGGGCATTATTCTTGGAGGTGACCCATTCTTTTCAGAGCGAGGCACTCTCTTCTTCCTTTTGGGTATCCCGTACAGTACGTATAAATCGAAAGGACGCCCAGATGGTTCTCCCAACAAGTCTACTTCGCGAACTCCCTCTCGATATAGTTGCTTCAAAAGAGTATTGCGCGATACTCCTCTCTTTCTTCCTTCTGCTTCTAGGTCGATTTCTTCTTCAATGTCTGTCATCCCATTGTCCTCTTCATCGTTGTAGGCCTCTCTAAAAGTCTTGCCTTCTTCACGTACCAGCACGCAAACTTCCCCTTCGTTGCCCTCCCTCTCTTTTTCTTTTTCTTTATTCTTGAATTCATTGGCCAGTAAGTAATTATTGGCCACAACAGGAGGTAACGTACCGAACTGGATGGTAAGGGGATGATCTGGATCTTCTCCATCCCTTCTGTCCCGCTCAAACTTTGATCTCCCAGAAGAAGTTTCTAGCAGTTCCTTCATTGATTCATCTGTACCGATTTCTTCACTATTTTTGAGGACATTTTGATTGGTTACCTTGAGTAATTTAGGTGCTTTAGGATGTGGCACTCCCTGTTGCTGCCTCATCATCCGTCCATAGTTTCGTTGGAAACACCTTTGTTGGTTCTAGTAATCTCATCGAAGGGTATTGCCCTTCCTGCATTATACTGGAATGAATGCCACACATTTGGCCGGCGAGGTTGCAGCATGAATGTTCTTCCATTATCTGCTGGCCTGAACTACCTCTCAAAAGGCGGTCCTCTATAGAATGATGTACCTCACCCTCTACTAGGCTGAATGTTTGGGAAGAAGGTAGGGCGATGGGGATACTGCCATATCCCTGGTTTCTCCGTATTGCCATTTATTTCTCTTTTACATCTTGCACACAGGACGTCTTCGTCCTTTTTTGGTTCTTTCCCCTTGATTCGTTCAAAGACACTAGGATGTGGTCTAGGATCCTTTTCTCCATCATCTACGACTAACTTGAATTTTGGCAACTTGTTTTTGAATCCAGACGTCACCATGTTCACTCCAAGTGGCTGTGGAAAAGGATTTTCATCCACTGCCATCTTTTTCTTATCGTCGAACGTAATTCGTCCTGATTCAATAGCATCCTGCAATACATGGCGAAAAACCAAGCAATTGTTAGTCAAATGTAACCATGCATTATGCCACTTACAATATTTTTTTACCCTTAATTTGTTCAGGGTTTGGCAATTTGTGCTTATCGCTTAACTTTATCTGCTTATCCCTATATAATTTATCAANAAATTAGCCAAAACCTGATTTTTGACTGCCTTTTGAGGTATATATTGTATCTCGAATTCTGATAAAGCTAGCGTCCAAAGGCCAACCCTTTGGTGTAAAATAGGGCGCGAGAACATATACTTAACTAAATTTACTTTAGAAATTAAATAAACGGTTGCAGGCCGTAAATAAGACCTTAATTTTGTACATGTGAAATATAATGCAAGACATAATTTTTCGATAGCAGAGTAATTACATTCACATTTCGTTAACCATCTACTTAAGTAGTAAATTGCTCTTTCTTCGCCAAATTGGTCTTCCTGTGCGACCATTCCAGCTATTGATTCTTTTTCAGCCGATACGTACACTTTCATTGGCCGTCCTTGAATTGGTGACACCAACACTGGTGGACTTGATAAATATGTCTTTAGGCTTTCGAAAGCCTTTTGATGTTCTTCTTTCCAGACGAATTCGTCCTGATTTTTCAGCGTTAAGAGCGGCGAAAAGACTTTAGTTCGCCCTGCACAGTTAGAAATAAAGCGTCTTAAAAAGTTCACTTGGCCTAGAAACCTTTGCAATTCTTTTTTGTTGTTAGGTGGTTTGACCTCTAAAATAGCCTTTGCTTTATTTTTATCAAGTTCAATCCCTCTCTTGTGTACTAAGAAACCAAGAAAATTCCCTACATTAACACCAAATGCACACTTCAAGGGATTCAACTTTAGCTTATATTGCTTCATTCGCTCAAACGAACATCTTAACTGTTCGAAATAGTCCTCTTCTTTAATGGACTTGACTACTATGTCATCTACATACACTTCAACAAACTTGCCTATCATATCATGAAAGATTAAATTCATTGCCCGTTGATAAGTTGCGCCTGCATTTTTTAGGTCGAAAGGACCCATTCAAAACATCCTAGAGACCCAGGGCATCTAAAGGCAGTGTTGTGTATGTCTTCTTCAGCTATATAGATTTGATTGTATCCTGAATACCCATCCATGAAAGAATACATGACATGTCCGGTGGTCGAGTCTACTAAAGAATCCACCGTGGGCATTGGATACTCATCTTTGGGTGTAGCTATGTTTAAATTCCTAAAATCTATACACACCCTTAGTTTACCATTCTTTTTTAATACTGGCACGATATTGGACAACCATTCGACATATCTGGCTGTTCTTATAAAACCTGCTTTCAATAATCGCTCTATCTCTTTCTTGATTTCAGGGAGTACATTGAAAGCAAAACGTCTATGAGGCTGCCTATGAGGTTTAAAGTTAGGCTTAGTTGGTAACCTATATTCCACCAAGTCTCTATCTAAACCAGACATTTGTTCATATTCCCAAACAAAACAGTCTTTGTACTCTTTTAGCAAAGCAATTAATTTGTTACTAACCTCTTGATCGAGCATTTGGCTGATGAATGTTGGGCGATCTTCTCCTTCATTGCCAATATTTACTTTGATCAGAGGGTCTTGTGCTTGAGCGTATCCAGGTTTGACGATCCGCATCACTTCGTCGTTCAGTTCCCTTGTAAGTACTTCCTCTTCTAAATAGTCCACCTTGTTGACTTCTCGGCCAATGCTTTGTTCTAACTCGAAAACTGCCAATTTGTCCTTCAGCGCTTTTAGGGCTGTCTCTTCTTTCGCTTTGTCATTGCATTCCTTATTGAAAGCCATCAGTCTAGTTTTGAAGGCCTGAATGTCAGCCATTTACTTTTGTAACTTAGAATCCATTCAAGACTCCTTGATTATTCTTTTGCCAATTACTGGCTCTTCTAGGGCCACTATATTTGGCCTCATCTGTTTGAACATTTCAGTGAGTGCGTCCACTGAGAATAGTTCTTCGCTTTGCGTGACAACTTGAGTTTCTTCCCCGTCTTGCACTACCCTGACAGGTCCATAGTTTCCTTTGTACATGAACTTTTCCACCGAGTTTGCTTCTGCGACAAAAGGCCTATGATCGGCTTGTACTACCTCTGCTTCACCTTTGTTATTCCAAAAGATCAGGCATTGATGGAGCGATGAGGGTATACAGCGACTTTCGTGTATCCAATCTCTTCCTAGTAGCACATTGTAACTAGTAGGATCATCTATTACAAAGAAGCCAGTGGTCCTAGTAGTCGTTCCTATAGTTATGTCCAATGGCATAACTCCCTTAGCTGAAGTTGCTCCCCCATTAAAACTCGTGAGGATGACTTCTGTAGGAATCATGTCACCCTCTGTCTTTGCGAACTTTCTCATCATCCTAGATGGAATGGTGTTTATAGCTGCTCCATTGTCGACAAGCACTTTTGCCACTGGGACGCCATTAACTAGAGCTTTAACGTACAATGGCCTCAAGTGTTTAGTCAATTTCATGGCTGGCCGTTTAAAAATAACCTTTTCGGCAGCCTCTATTTTTACTTCCTGCTTGTTTTCTGTCGAATTATCCCCCTGTGATAAGTCGAAGTGCAGTATATCGCGCTGATCCTCTATCTCCTGAATTTCCTTCTTACTTTTTTCTAATGCTTCCTCATCAGTTACCCAACCTGTGGGAGGGGGCATTATTCTTGGAGGTGACCCATTCTTTTCAGAGCGAGGCACTCTCTTCTTCCTTTTGGGTATCCCGTACAGTACGTATAAATCGAAAGGACGCCCAGATGGTTCTCCCAACAAGTCTACTTCGCGAACTCCCTCTCGATGTAGTTGCTTCAAAAGAGTATTGCGCGATACTCCTCTCTTTCTTCCTTCTGCTTCTAGGTCGATTTCTTCTTCAATGTCTGTCATCCCATCGTCCTCTTCATCGTTGTAGGCCTCTCTAAAAGTCTTGCCTTCTTCACGTACCAGCACGCAAGCTTCCCCTTCGTTGCCCTCCCTCTCTTCTTCTTTTTCTTTATTCTTGAGTTCATTGGCCAGTAAGTAATTATTGGCCACAACAGGAGGTAACGTACCGAACTGGATGGTAAGGGGATGATCTGGATCTTCTCCATCCCTTCTGTCCCGCTCAAACTTTGATCTCCCAGAAGAAGTTTCTGGCAGTTCCTTCATTGATTCATCTGTACCGGTTTCTTCACTATTTTTGAGGACATTTTGATTGGTTACCTTGAGTAATTTAGGTGCTTTAGGATGTGGCACTCCCTGTTGCTGCCTCATCATCAGTCCATAGTTTCGTTGGAAACACCTTTGTTGGGTTCTAGTAATTTCATCGAAGGGTATTGCCCTTCCTGCATTATACTGGAATGAATGCCACACATTTGGCCGGCGAGGTTGCAGCATGAATGTTCTTCCATTATCTGCTGGCCTGAACTGCCTCTCAAAAGGCGGTCCTCTATAGAATGATGTACCTCGCCCTCTACTAGGCTGAATGTTTGGGAAGAAGGTAGGGCGATGGGGATGCTGCCATATCCCTGGTTTCTCCGTATTGCCATTTATTTCTCTTTTACATCTTGCACACAGGACGTCTTCGTCCTTTTTTGGTTCTTTCCCCTTGATTCGTTCAAAGACACTGGGATGTGGTCTAGGATCCTTTTCTCCATCATCTACGACGAACTTGAATTTTGGCAACTTGTTTTTGAATCCAGACGTCACCATGTTCACTCCAAGTGGCTGTGGAAAAGGATTTTCATCCACTGCCATCTTTTTCTTATCGTCGAACGTAATTCGTCCTGATTCAATAGCATCCTGCAATACATGGCAAAAAACCAAGCAATTGTTAGTCAAATGTAACCATGCATTATGCCACTTACAATATTTTTTACCCTTAATTTGTTCAGGGTTTGGCAATTTGTGCTTATCGCTTAACTTTATCTGCTTATCCCTATATAATTTATCAAATATAAGGTCAGCTTTGGTTACATCGAACGAGAATGTTCTAGCCTTTATGTTTCCATTTTTTATGGGCTCATCTTTACCCGATGGTCTTGGCTTGGCCATTATGGGACAAGTATACGTATCTCCTTTGACCAATTCGGCCAAACACATTTCAACCTGATCGTATGACTCGTCACTGATAGTATGAACATCAAAATTTGGGTCTTTGTAATAAGTCCCTTTACTAGAATTTTTCATCTGTTCTTCCTCTCTTATCAGTCGTTTATATCTAATCACATTCGCACTCAACTGGAAAAGGTCAAGAAATTCCTTGTCCTGGAACTTCTTCTTTAAATCAAAGCTCAAGCAGCCCTGAGCGATTTTGATAAATTCTTTTTCAGGCAGAGGTACAAAACACTCGCTTCTTGCTGTCTTGAACCTTTGGAGAAAACTTTCTGCCCATTCGTTTGGCATTTGACGTAGATTCGCCAAATCAGCCAAAGTGACTTCAGACTCAGTTTTATAAAACTGAGCGTGAAATAACTGTTCCAATTGTTGTCATGTTTGAACAGAGTTCGCTGGCAAGTTGATGAACCAGGAGAAAGCTACTCCTGTTAACGAACTAGGGAAAAGCCTCATTTTATGGTAATCGGTTACATCACCACTTTGCAATGTGAATCGCCCTATGTGTTCTAGAGTAGACACCTCTCCTAAACCGGTAAACAGTGAGAATTCTGGCACTTTGTATCCTCTAGGCCATGGATATGCTTGGTCTACCCAATCAGGATATGACTTTGTGTACGTCGACCTAATGACGGGACGCACCCCAAAAGCCATCTGATCCTGTACGATTTCCATAATCTGATTCCTCAACATGACGTTGGGATCATATGGAATTCCTACAGGCTGATTAACCGGTTGATTTGCATGAGGCCTGATATTTGGTCCTTGATTGGCAACAAAATTACCATAAGTAGGGCCATTACCATTAGCCTGAACATCTATTCCCTCATTAACACGTGAGGTGTGCTGTCCATTGTTTAGGACATTATCTCTTATGTTTGGATTACCCCCAAGTTAGGCGTACCACTACCATTGTTCTGATTTGGCACTGCAGTACCCCCCTTGGTTTGAAGTAGAGGGACCAGAAAGTGGTTCTACCCCTTGATTCGGATTTAGAACTGAGGGATTATGTCCCACAATTGTCCTAGTTTGAAAGTGATTTGCAAGAGGTATAACCGGTTGACATATTTGGCCTACTAACTTATTCATTGTTTCATTCAAAGTATTTAGTTGTTTGGCCATATTGTTATAGTGTGCATTCCCATTTTGGGTAAATCTTTCCATATTATGAATACTTCGAAAATTTACCTGTTCAACAACGTCTTGTGTGAGTTCTCCAAGTAATGCACGCATGGTTCGAGGACTCAACTCCGTCATTGGTTCGTAACGACTGTTACTGCTTTAATTCTGTCCATCTGTTCGTGGAGAGGCATGTTGCTCCTCATATCGCTCGATCACAGACTGGACTCCTCCCTAACTTGCTGCTTTCTTATCGGATCTCTGAGATATATTATTTCACCTTTTGTACTTTCAACACCGAACACCACTGTCCCACTGGGCGTGCCAAATTGTTTCGCGCTGGTTAGTCGCTAACAATGGGATCAGATGATTGTGTAAGGGACAAACCTCTTGAGACAAAGTCCCAAAAAGGGGCGTTCTTTTATTGGCGATGACTTTACAATTGGAAATCGAAAACAAAGTGCCTCCAAGGGGCGCAAGCACACGAGTTACTGAAAAAAGTGTTTAAGTCTAAAACTAAAGAAAATAAAATTACATGTTCTCTGTTCGAGAGTTTTTAATTCGGTCCTTTGCTCTATGTCTTTTCTCCCTTTTATATTTCATGGACGATCTCTTTATGATCAACCGCCTAAAAACTGCTTGATCGTTCTGCAACTGCCCACTTTCCTCATAATGGCCAACTTGTCATGAAAACTGCCTTATTTAACTGCTGCCATTACTCTTCGTCGTTCAACTGTTTTCGATTGAATTCCTTGAATCGTGGAACGTGATGGGGCTGCTTTAATAACTGCTTTGATAACTGCACTTCTTAATAACCACAACGCTTTATGTTTGTTAAGACTTTGGGCGACTTGAAGGTTTTGGCGAGAATAGAGTAATAGCTCTGGGTGACTGCATGGCACTCCATTCGCTCAGATTCTGGGCGACTTGCAATCTTGGGCGATGGCGTTACCACGTTCTTGGGCTTTCCTATTTGGGCCTTCATCTTGAATTGTTTGATTGGACTTCGTTCTTTGGGTTATCTGATTTGGGGATTCTCCAATTGGGCTCATTCCTTGGGCCGTTCGATTTGGGTTGAATTTTTATGTGTCAACAGGATGACAATGATTCGATTCGATTCGACCAAAATCATCACCGAACCGTTAAATTTTTTGTCATACCATAACCACACCATAACCACGTAAATCGATTCAGTTCGTATCTCGGTTCGATTCAATTAATAACCACGAAAATAATTTTTTTTTATAAATCCATCCGTCAAATTGATATAAAACAATTTATGAAAAGAGAATCAATGAAAATAAAAACACAATATTTCAAATGAAAATGCAAATATTATCTCAAATTTCAATTGCAAAATACAAATTTAACAAACAATATTGTAAATATAACAATACTAAAATTTTCTTTCATTCTTGATTTTTGTGCATTGTAGTTACTTGATTCATGTTCAATAATTCAAAAGTTTCAACCTTAACTCATATTCAATTTTCATTCTTCCACACAACTCTTACTAGCAACGATACTACCTAATCCAGAATGGTTTTAACTAAGATTTAAATAAAAAAATGTACATATTCGTCAACTTCCTTCTTACTAAACATTGTCATTCCTAATAAAAAAATGATTTTTTTTAAGCGGGTAATCGGTTCGGTTTCAATTCGATAACATAAATATCATACTCGTACCGCTACGAATCGGTTCATTAAAATCAAATACCATATCAGCCACATCGCACCATCGGTTCGATTTTTTCGTCCCATTCGATTCGATTAACAAAGATTTTCAATTTTAACGATTTAAATTGTCATTCCTAGATTTATAGATCTTTGTGGATTCTCCCATATTAGCAAAATGGTCTGCATAACCATTTTCTTGTCTTAATGCTAGTGTTATCTCAACATTGCATCTTTGTAGTGGAAAAAGACAATCCTCAAGCGAAGCCTCGTGGGGGTTTTCATTGATGTCGTTTGATAAAAAATAACTTTGACAAGATTCACAATTCATAAGGGAATATGATAACTTTTAGGGTTTGTTTGACATGATTTTTGAGAAATTAAAGAGGATTTTGATATTCAAAAGTTGATTTTACGTTCGTTTAGCTAAGTTTATGAAAATGATTCTTCTAATTAGAAGAGTTTTAGCGAAAAAAATCCAATATATTTTCTTCTAAAAGTCCTTCCGAAATGAAAAACTCTTTTAAAATTTAGTTTTCAAATAAAAATCGAAGTAAATATTTTAGAAAACTCTTTTTATGAAGCAATAGTCATGCATTTAGCCGTGATTGACTTCGATAATTGTGTTCTTACGGTTTTATCTTATTTATTTTATTTTCACTTGAATAAGTTTAAATAAAAAGAAAAAATATAAAGATAAATGAAATAAAAATAAACACTAAACATTATTAAATTTAGGCCAAAAATAATTATGAGGGGTAAATTCTTTTAGAATAGAATTTTATGAAAAGTGATCATTTTGAAGATCTTAATGTTAGGAAGCAAGAAAAATTGTAAATTCATGTAAAGAAAAAATAATTAAAAAATTTTGAAAAAATAAATAAATTGAGAGAATCTCTATTTTATTCTCAATCAAAATTGTAAATGATGCGGGGAGTTATCTTTCCTAATTATCATTAGCTTATCATTAGCCACTAAACAAATTCTAGGGTTTTACATTTATTTATCTAGAGACGTTTAATTTTTTAAACATAAACTCACTAGCAGATAAACAAACACTTGGATCTAGATATTATGTCCTTATTTTGGTAATCGATTTCTTCTTATTTGTCCAATTTTTTCTTCAATTGAAGGTTTTTTCAGATTTACGTATCTATTGCAAAGATTTCAGTCTTTCACTCTGCTGAATAGACTTCACAACAAGAGGTAAGATTTATGCTCATTTCGTTAATTCTACAAATGAAAAAAGGCTTTAACTTTTTATTGCAAAATTACTTTATTTTGTTGCCATGGGATAGTGATTTTGAGGATTCAGTAATTGTTTGAATGGAATTAAGATTTAGGGCTACAAGAATTTGAATTAGAAAATACTGATATAGTGATATAAGTTTGAATATGATTTTTTACCGACCAATTTCAGTTCCAGCCTCGGAATTCTATTTTAAAGCTCACAATAATTATGGCGGGTTTCGCTTGAGGGAATCGGGGGTTCGTTGTAAATCAATTCTAAATCATATAGTGAGCAAAATTGTTTCTCTGGGAACGTGATATAAAATTTTGAAGTAGGTTATTTTTTGCTGCTGCTAATTTACGGAAGCATGCCATTTGGGGTTCCATCATATAAAATGTAGAAAAAATTAATTTGAATGAAAAAAAATTTGTTCTTTAATTCTAGGTCCTAGTTATCGACCAAGATTTTGCTTCCGACCTTCATGACCTCGATTTGCCAATTTGATAATGCTTCCTGAAAGAGGGGGTCAAAACGGAGGAAATATAATTTTCTATTTCAGTTCAAGATGTGGACATCTCCTCCTTGGGTCTTAGCTTTCGGATTTTATTACTTGAAACTCAAAATTTAAATCTTTCTTTGTAAATTTTGTTCAAAATTGGATATTAGGGGTTTAACGTTATTCTGTTCTTGATTTACCCTTTAATAGCCATATATGGGGGGTCTATATTTGCTATAAGATGTGAGTGCTCATGTGCATGCCAATAAGTACCTAATGGATCATATACATCAAAGTCCTTCTCATGTGCTTGTGTGTATATATGCACCCTTTAATAACATATATATGGTGGGTTTGTAGTCTAAAAGTTGTGTATATTTGCTTGTATATACAGGAGCTTGTGCAATCACATTTATATGTGTGTTTCAGAAACACTAGAGGTTAATAATGGTGCGCAAAGGAAAGAAAAAAGCTTCGACCTCCAATAGAACTCACAAAGAGAATGAAGTTGCTCAAGATGCTTTAGTTGAAACAAAGAACTCTGACTCAATGATAGCTAAGATAGAGCAAACAAAGGGTGTTGCTCATATTGAAAATACAGAAACAACATCAGTTGACATGACAAAAAGTGAAGAGGATGAAGAAACAAAGCATGAAGAACAAAATGTGATTATCCAAAAGAGTGAAGAAACTCCGGAAGATGATGAACCTATTCAAGAGCTGAATGGTCATAATAAAATAGAAGAGGACCAAAAGAGCAAAAAAACTCCTGAAGATGATGAAGATAATCAAGAAGGTCCAATGGAGGAAGGTGATGAAGATAATCGAGAAGATTCAATGGAGGAAGATGATGAAGAAGATACTTCCGAAGAAGCCAATGAAGAAAATGAAAGTTTCGAGGATGAAGATAGTGAAGAAGATGCTACAAATACTTTCGAGGACGAAGATAGTGAAGAAGATGCTACAGAAGTAGAAGAAGAAGAAAATGAAGATGATGAAGAAGAAAACAATGGTGCAAAAGAAGAAAAAGAAATTGCTGAAGGAGAGAGTGGAAAAGCTGAAAAGTGTAATGAAGAAAATATGGGAGCACTTTCAAAGGAAAAGGCCAAGAAATCGGGTGAAAAGAGCGGAAAGAAGGTGAAAGAAAATTCGGTTGGTAATGATAACGATTATGAAGAAGATAGAATGAAAGAAGAAGACAACAATGGTGCAAAAGTAGATAAAGAAAATGCAGATGGAGAAGGACAAAATGCTGAAGAGCAGAGTAATCTAGAGAAATTGGAAACAAATTCAAAGGAGAAGGTCAAGAAATCATGGCAGAGGCGCAGAAAGAAGAAGGTGGAAGACGGAAGCTTCAAAAAAGTGGCCTCTGGAGCTAAAGATAAGCCTGAATCATCGACCAAGAAGAAATCTAAGAAAAGGGCTGAGTGCATGGGAATGATTTTTATGTGCAGTTCTCAGACAAAGAATGACTGCTACCGTTATAGGGTTCTTGGGCTGCCTGCTAGCAAGAAAGATTTGGTGAAAAAGATCTATAAAGGGATGCGACTGTTTTTATATGATATTGATTTGAAATTGATGTACGGAATCTATAAAGCAGCTGGAGCTGGGGGATATAACATTGAGCCCAAGGCCTTCAAGTCACAGTTCCCATCTCAGGTTAGTTCATATGCTATAATTCGAAGGAATCTACATTTTCTTTCGTGCTCAGTGCCTGAATTTAGTTCATAAATTACTTTTTTCACCCTTATCTCCACCAAAGAGACTGGAACCATTGATCTAGTAAGGCTCCTCTCTCACCACTTGATCTAGACTCTGGTATGTAAATAAATTACTTTTAAATATCATTATGTCTTTTCTTCAAGGAGTAGGTAAAACATTACAACAATTGAGTCAAAATAAAAATAAAATTATGAGACACGAACATTTGTTTGTCATTGTTGCACGATGTGATTTTATTTTGTTAAAACTTTCAATTAATACTCCTTTAGGAAATTGCTCATTATTTTTCCCTAGCAGGGGATAAAATTCTGAGCATACAGTTGCAGCATTCTGTTGTTAAACTGGATCTTCACAGCTTAGTATATTGCCTTCATTTTGTCGGAGTTAATGAAGGCATTTTCTTTTTTTTTGTTGTTTTTTTTTTCTTGGGGTGATCTGGCAAGTATGATTCCTTTTTATGGTATTTGCATATTTCTTTTGTAGAAAGTTGCATTGAGTATGCAAGTTTTGTGACATTAAAAAATTTTATATGGTACCAAATATCTGTAAGCTTATCTAGAAGTGTCTTTGGTTCTTAAATCATCTTCAACATGTCTGTTCCAGATAGTCCATGTAAAAGAACAAAATAGTGAATTCTCAAATCAAGTACTCCACTTTACCTATGACCTAGCTTCAGTTATTGGAGGAGTGAAATAAAATAAAAAATAGATGGAAGATTATTACAACACAATCTCACTATTTCTGCCATTATATGAAATGATTCTCCATTGTGCTATCATTGTTTATCGGGGAAGATGCGAATATGATGGAAGTTTTTGCTTGTGTGAGTGATTTTCCTGTGGCATAGGACAACTTTTGCTCAATTATTGGAAGTTTTAATAAGCTTGTCAAGTAATAGAGTCGGAGGAAGACTGATTATCTGTTTTTAGGTCCATATTGTTGCAATACCATTTTTGAAATCAAAATGAATACTTCTCTCTTTTTCTTTTTCTTTTTTCATTTTTTTCTTTTAAATCTTGAAATACAGAGTAAATTTGTACTTGAATTTATTTGATTCATTTGCAATGAAACTTGGATTGTGAATCTGGATGAGTAAGTTTAGCACAGACATTAGATAATTACACTTCGTTTGAATCACTCATCTGGATCCCAAACCTTAGTTGGATTAAAATATACGTTTCCTCTTCACAAGGCATGTTTTATTCACAGCAGTGTTTTTGCAGCTGTGCTCCATTGCTCAGCTCCTGTTTGACAACCATTAAAACAAAACTCTTTTTTCTCATACTCGTTTTTAACCACACATTCTCACAATACAATATTCAGCACGTAAACCAAAAACTTATTTCTACGTAAACCAAAAACTTATTTCTACGTAAACCAAAAACTTATTTCTACGTAAACCAAAAACTTATTTCTACGTAAACCAAAAACTTATTTCTACGTAAACCAAAAACTTATTTCTACGTAAACCAAAAACTTATTTCTACGTAAACCAAAAACTTATTTCTACTTCTTAACCACACATTCTCCAAAAATTATTATTCAAAAACTCTTTTCCCCATTTTAATGGTTGTCAAACAGGGGCTCAATAAATAGGCAGATTGGCCTATTCATTAATTTCTTCAGTTTTAAATTGTTTATCTTCACAAACCCCTTTTGCTTCTCATTCTTCTAAATCATAAAGATCCATTTGGATGAAAATACAAACCAATAAAGAGGGAAGTTGATGAGGACATCCAGTTTTAATTATTTTAGCAGTTTTAATTATTTTAGTTGGATTTAGGTTATTTTAATTTTATGGACTTGTGTATTGAGCTTGGCCCTAGGTTTGCAGTATTTTCCAGTATTTAAACCTATTTTACATTGTTATTTTTAGTTGATGAATTTTATTAAATTATGAAGTTGGCTTGCAGCCGTTTTCCTGTGTTCTTCCCCACCTTTGTTCTTCTTCTTCTCCTCTTCCCTTCCCCCATCTCTTCTTGCTATACTTACTGAGTTATTCCCCCTACAGCAAATAATTATTCCCCTGCATCAAATTGGTATCAGAGCCAAACCTGGCTCCCCTCACCCACGGCCAAAAATCCAGACAAGCTATTCTCTTGCTACCAGCGTTACCACCATCATCTGAAAACCGCCCCAACACCGACCACCAACTTCTGTAATCATTCCCAGCAAGCTAGATTTTTGTAATTGTTGACAGTTTCTTCTCTACATCCAATCCCCTACATACTTAATTGCCAGCAGCTTCCTATAACCCATACAGGTAATCCAACATCACGATTGGTCCAATGCCTACGATACCCATCATCCACACCTGTTACGGTTCCTTTCCCCGTCGCCTTTTCTGCCTCGATTTCAACAGAGGACCGATTCAATCAGGAAGACGACAGAAGATTCGAGCCCTAAATTTTGGACCAAATAGTCGCCGGCTTCCCTTCTTTTCTCAGTCTCTACCCAACCGCCGGTCAATTGGCCGCCACTTCCAAGGCGACCACCACCGCTGTCGACCAACCGCCAGTCAGTTGGCCGCCACTTCCAAGGCTTCCCTTCTTTTCTCACTCTCGAAGCCTGTTGGCCCACTGGAAACGAAGAAAAGTGTGGAACGAAAAGGATTGCATATCATTAGTCCTACGGAGTTTGAGCGTACACTTGTTAGTGACTCAGTTGTCTTCGCTTTGGTAGTCATGGAGGTCCCATCACACTCCGCAATAGAGAGCCCTGTTGAAGTCCTATCGGTCCTCCAAGAGTTTCGAGACGTCTTTCTAGAGGATCTCCCTGATCACCTACCTCCACTAAGGGATATTCAATATGCCATAGACTTCGTTCCGGGGGCATCCTCCCAAATTGACGGTCAAACTGAAGTAGTTAATCGAAGCTTTGGTAACCTATTATGTTGTCTGGTTCGAAAAAACCTTCGAAATTGGGATTTAATCCTTCCTGTAGCTCAAATTGCGTACAATAGCTCTATAAATCGTTCACTAGGTATGAGTCCATTTGAAGCCGTTCATTGGTACAAGCCTAGGAAACCGTTAGATCTCATCCCTAAGTCCCCACAGGCTAGAGTGTCAGTATCGGCCGAAGCATTTACACAATATCTTCGTGACTTGCATATTGAGATCAATAAACAACTTGAAACTAGTAATGCAACATATAAACTCCAAGCTGATTTACACAAACGACATATTGAGTTTAACATTGGGGATTACGTTATGGTTCGCATTAAGCCAGAGCGGCGTCTACATGGACTCGCCTCTAAATTGCAAGCTCGTAGTGCTGGTCCTTTTAAAATTTTAAAGCAAGTTGGTCCAAATGCATATATTGTTGACATTCCACCACACCTTGGTTACCACTCTACTTTCAATGTTGAGGACCTTGTAGCTCATAAGGGCCATTTCATTCTCTCAGATGATCCTCTGTCTTCTCCTATTGTGGACCTTGACCCTGATTCTTTGACCCCTTCTAACCCACTACCACCTCTCATAGCACACAAAGAAAAAATTGATGCTATTTTAGATGAAGAAACTGTATTCACTACTGATGGAGAGGTTCAGCGCTTCCTTGTTCGTTGGGTTGGTCGACCAGATTGTGACTGTGCATGGATCTCCAAGGAGACACTACAGCAATTGGACCCAGATTTGTTAGAGTTTTATCGGAGTCAGCAGGATCTTCATTGGTCCAGATCGCCTCCCGTCCACCCGAGAGGAGTTGGTGAGGACACCAGGTTCAGACCGCCACTGACGCATTTCTACAGACGTCGAAAGAAGCTTGCCCGGCCACTCAGCCTATGGTTGGGAGATTGACGGATGCCTATGGTGATATAGCCACTCGACAGGGTCGAATTTTTCTCCCACCTCGGGAGAATTGATGAGGACATCCAGTTTTAATTATTTTAGCAGTTTTAATTATTTTAGTTGGATTTAGGTTATTTTAATTTTATGGACTTGTGTATTGGGCTTGGCCCTAGGTTTGCAGTATTTTCCAGTATTTAAACCTATTTTACATTGTTATTTTCAGTTGATGAATTTTATTAAATTATGAAGTTGGCTTGCAGCCGTTTTCCTGTCTTCTTCCCCACCTTTGTTCTTCTTCTTCTTCTCTTCCCTTCCCCCATCTCTTCTTGCTATACTTACTAAGTTATTCCCCCTACAGCAAATAATTATTCCCCTACATCAGAAGTCCTTGGTAATCCGGTTGATATCACTCCATATCTCGATT
>NW_019237714.1:109552-118105 GCF_002742605.1 Olea europaea var. sylvestris | reverse complement strand
GCAAACCATTATTTATCAGGGATGAATTGTTGTTATTTTTCCAGCCACGGTCAAATGTATGTCACCTTTAAACTCAGCCATTCGTTTGTATCTAATGCTCTGCTATGTATTCAGCTCAAGAATTTCATCTTCTTTTTCCCACTTCTAGTATTAATCTGTGATATGTCATTGCATTAGATTTTCATCTTTCAGCTTAATTTGTTTAAAATCTTGTGGTAGCAATGCAATTTTCCAAAATTATAAAATGTGTACATTTGACACATATTTTACTATTGAGAAATTACAAGTTGAAATCGAAGGCTAACTCATCTGAACTTTTATGTTTCTTTTTCATTTTCCTTCCATTAGTTGAATAAAATTAACCTCAAGGTTTTGTATAGGTCTTTGATTCCTGCGAGGAGAATGTGGAAGCTAGAAAGGGTTAGTTAAAACTCAATCATAATATCTTTTTTCCCCACCTTAATATAGCTGAAAATCATTAAAATAATGTTGTTAGTTTGAATATATTTTCCTTCGAGTATGCTTTTGTACTGATTTTACTATTGTTTTCTTTCCATTTCTTATTGAAATGTTCCACTTATAAATTTAAAACTTCTGTCTAGATCCCTTTTTCTATTATTGATTTGCTTTTTATTGTTGCAATATTTTCTGATATTGCTGAAAAAAATGCCATTAGCTAGAATTTATTTTATTTTAGGAAAATGATGAGTCAAAGATCTGTGTACGAACTAATAACATAGTTCTTGATTGATTTAATGGAACGTCTATTAAAAGATTCAAGATTTAGATTCCTTTTTGTTGGATTTAGAGTGCATAAGCCACCATCTTGCTAGGTGGTTTAGCACGACTTCTTACGAGCTTAGATAATGTTCTTTTAATGGATAATAAATGATTCTAGTTAAACACAAATTCTAAAAGAATAAAAAAAGATTTAGGATAATTTAATGGAAATAAAAATTAGTGGATCAATTTAGAGTTATGTATTTTTTTTAATTCTATTTATGTCTATTTAAGTAAATTTACATAGGATTTAAAATATAATAAAAATTTATTTTTAAAAGTAGATGTATATATAAAAAGTGTAGATGGAAATAACGATACCCTTAAATTACTAATCTGTATGCCACGTAGGGCAACTTGCATAATAAGTGACTACAAATAGCATTATTCATAAAGAAAAGCAAGAAACTAAAATGCGATAAAAAAAAAAAAAAAAATCTAAACAAACGACGAACAGAGAAAACAGTTGCAGTTGTTTATTAATCAAAGCCAAAAATAAGTAGTAACTTTTTTGCTTAAAAGTTTTTCAAACATGAAATAACTTTGCTTTTTAAGAATTAGCATTTTTTAACGTATAAATAACTAATATTAAAAACAACTTTAAAAAAAAAAAGTGTTCACAGTCCTTGATTGTTTTTGTTTTTGTTTTTTTTTTTAATGATCTTAGTTACAGAAATAATTTTTTATAAGACAAATCAAACAAAAAATGTGTAAATTCTAAAAATGGAAAACCTTCGATAAATCGAGATATTTAAGTGATAGTTTAAGTCGCCCGATTTTTGAGTCAACAATGAATTTTATTTGAATAAATAGACAGGTACACTGTATTTAAATTTTTGGTTATTTTTAGTTGATTAATGTTTATTTAGTTGATTACTTGATTATTTTAGTAGAATACCATTAATATGTAACTGGTTAATGCATGTATGTTGAATCATAAATATACTCTAGAAATTAATATATTATTAATTTAGGGATAAACTAATACCTCTTTTAATTAATAGATTTACGTTATCCCATCTATCTTCATTTATAGAGGTTATACTATATATATGCTTATTGCTTGCCTGCATAATTTATAATTGCTTAATTATGACGATTTCAAATGAAGTTTTTCAATATGGATAGTTTTAGACTTCACAGCCAAGAACTCGTTAAACTTTTTATAAGAAATGATTTTGTCTTGCACTTGGGAGGCGTCTGCATTTTTCACTAGATTAGTGTTTGTTTGAGACCCGTTTTTTAGAGAAATATACTTTGTAACGGTGAATTTTTGAAAAAGGTATTGTTAAAAAATAGGAAAAAAATTTTGAATTTACATGTAAAATTGTAGCAGTTAAGAGTGAAATATAAACCAGACGAATAAATCCCGACCTAGAAGTTATCTCTTGCGTCACGGAAATTTTATAAAAGTTTCTAATCGTGACTCCTTTTAAATCATTTATTTACTTGAGTTGAGTACAGAGCAGATGATTTCAAAATCCAAATTGATCAATATACCAATTTTCTTAAGCAGGTCTAATCCTACCAAATTTGACCCAAACACGAGGATGGAGAGAAAATTATATCCACAAACTTTTGGATTATATTTAAAATTTAAAAAAAATATATATATATTAATAGGACTAATTCGGTGACCCCTGAAATGGGTCCCAAATTTTGTGAATTAAAATTTTGTTACACAAACAGGTTCAATGACATTAATTAAAATAAATTTACACTTGTCACATTTTCATTGGTATTTAGAAAAACAGACAGACACTAACACAGCCTGTCACTGAGGCTGTTCAAGAATTATTTCCCCAAACAACTCTCAAGTTTGAACACGCAGAATTAATGTATCAATCAAACTGGGTTTTGTCGGCCCATTTCATTCAAAACCAATCTGTAAATAGGCCCACAATGTTAGTTGTGAACCATCAATTATGGAGATACTGTTGTGGTCAACATTCTATAATAGAACAGAGGACGAAGTTTTCTTTGTTGCACTGAGCTAATATATGAAAGAATTTTTTTTTTTCAATAAAACTGATTTATTTTTAATACGGCCTTGACAAAATAAACGAGTCATTAATTAAGTACGTAATCCGTACATGCAATGTGGACATGTTACAACGAGCGATGACTTCGTTCTTCCCGTAATTAAGCCGGGAATGATGGCTTCCAATCTATTATACCATTCTAAATTCAACATTAATGGTTTTGTCAATGCACAGAGCACAATCCCATTATTTGTTGCAATAGTGGGGCATATAAAGTCGTGCTTGAATTATAAAAAGTGCTTTTTTTTTTTAATCAAGAATTTGGCCAAATTGTCCCACACAATTTTGTAAAAGAGAAGCCCACTTATTTTTTGAGAAGACATGAGAAGCATATTAATAATATTTAGCGCTTGCTTAGTAGAAATTAAAATTAGATTTTTAGCAGATTTTTTTCATTCGGTCTGGATAGAGATCGAAGATCTTGAGCGATCTATCCTACGGAGCAACCCTAGTTCCAAATTCAAAGTTTAAAGTATCATTTGACATTCTATAAGTTTCTACTCCTCGAATTTTGTTTTATGCAATTCCGATTTTTTTAAAAAAATTTCCTATTGAAATATTGTTTAAGGTTATTATATTGGCTAAAGTATGATTATTTTATCTTAAAACGTTTTCTTCTGATTATTATCTAGAAAAAGGAAAATATGTGAAATTATTAAATTATAACATAATCGAGACATCGAATGTAACAAATTACTGCTGTAATAATTCAATTTAGTCGCTTTCTAATTTTCTAATTTCATGTTTCTTTTTTTCTCTTTAAAATAAGAGAGATAAGACAAACTATGCAAATTGTAGGTTTAATAATATAATTAATAAAAGTAGTAGAAAATCAAATATGCTCATGCACAAGACACCAATTTGTAAAAGTTAAAAATACTTGAGAAAATCCAAGAAATAATTAAATATAAAAAGAGAACAAATCCAAGAAGAAAATATCAAAATAGAGGTGTGGACTTAAAAATAAAAAATTGAAATATACCTATACCAGTAATTTTCCAAAAGAATAGCTCTAATGTACAGTTATATGGCTACGTCCTAACCTTTATATTTCATTTAAAAAATAAATTAATATGTACTTAAAAATACCTTTTTTTTAATAGAGTATATGACTATTGTTGTCCTTTGTGTCGGTTTAAGTACAAAAAACTGTATCAGTTTTTGTTTTTTGCACAAATGTATCCTTTTGTTTCTTCTCATTAGTTGAAGTTGAATTCGGAATAAAAAAAAGAATGTCATGTTGGATTTTGAAAATTTGTTTGTTTACTTGACTTGTGGTCGTTCAACTAATTTAGGGTTTAACCTCTAACCCACCTCCATTCACGAGTTCGAGGGTCGAACCGAACTTTTGCTGGCGAGCTCGTATTTTATTTATCTATTTATTTTTATATTGACAACATATTGTCAATCTGATGGCTCAACAAGAATTCATTTTGGGTTGGTTAGGTGGCCTAGGTGCCCAACCCTTGCTTGGCCACTCAAAGGGTTCCAACAACGGACTATACGAAATTTCTCAAATGGGTGTAGTAGCTAGAGGAGCATCTACAAAACTAGATCTGCGTAATTCGTCGACGGAGTTTTGGATTGACGTTGAGACGAGTTACAATGCACTTATTTTTGCTCTTTTTAATCCCAAATTTAGGGGTTGATTCCGATGAAATATAAGAATGTCCACCCATTTTTATGAGGAGCCGGACATTGATACGAGACTAATATGTGTTGCATTCTTGTTGACTCCTCAAGGCAAGGAGACAAAGTGGCAACATGACAATATTCATGAGTTCACCTGCGCTGAGCATGAAGAAACCATAAATATATTTGCATAGTCTGTCAATATTTTCTTATTGACGACATACTGAGTGGATTATCACACGAAGTAGCAAATCAAGAAACGAGACAAGATTGGAGGGTGAATCGTCGTCAACCTAAAGACAATGATAAAGATGTGATACAAGTTAGATTGGATGAAGGCGTAGTGTCAACAAGCTCAAAAATATCACCATATAAATCTGAAGTACTCGGAGCCTACGATGTGGAACATCGAAACATTATGGGTGTGGCGATGTTGCATATCAGACGTGCAGATTAATATGATTTATTTATATTGTTGTCATTCAATTCTAGCTTTTATTTCACATTTTCATGTGAGGTATTTCAGTCACTAAAAATTGTAGGGGTTTTCTCATACCTTTTGGGTATTTAAACCCTTCGATGTAAATATATAAAACTTTTGTTCCTCTTCTTGTATTTGATCTTCTTCCAGTATTCTTCAAATTCAATGCAACAACATTGAAGACAGAATATTCAACACTAAATTCGTCCATGAAATACTCTCCATATTCTATGAAAAGTAGGATTTATCGCTTATAATAACATTATTACGTATATTTGTGTCAGTTGTGGAATAAAATAGTAATAACAATTTTGACAAACTATGTATATTTCTATAATACAATTTACCATCTCATAATCTCACATATAGTTGGTCAGATATTTCATATGAGAATGTCTTCGTTATTAATTTTATAATTATTGAATGTAGCTTTCATGTCTTCTTGATGACTTTGCTTGCTAGAAAAGTAGATTCGATCGAGTTAAATTAGGCTAAAAATAAGTAATAAAAATAAAATTTGGACCAATATGCGACGATTAAATGATTTGGTAGTAAACATGCCTGCCGCTGGTAAGTGAAAAGCACGCTGTAATTATGAAGGTCTTGCTTTGGTAGGCTACTCCCCACATGCTTGCATAATTAAAGAATTTGAAATTTGGAATAAAATGAGTTTGACTTTAGCCCTTCTAAATTTTGAAACAAAAATTGAAATTGATATAAAATGGAAAAGGGGGAAGCACATGGGAGGAGTTGACGCGTGAAATCAAGATTCACAATTGATGTGACATTCTTCACTTTTCATTACATTCCATTTCGAATCATCCGTACCGCTGGCGGGAAAGGGTTGTTGGCGGGCAAATGGGGAAAAAATTATAGAGCACCGGCGCTAGTCTTTGTTTGACATCATTAAACTGATTTTTTCTTTCTTTTTTTTTTTGAATTTTGAGATAGTAAATTTTTTTGAGAACGTGTAATGCAAAAATAGAAAAAAATTAAATTAATGTACAAAATATTTTATTTTGAAGATATGTGGTTGAATTGAAAATGAATTTTAGAATTTTTTATTTATTTTTATTTTAATGACTATCAAAGATATTTTTTAGTTTATAAAATTACACAAACTTTCATTATTTCAAGTTTTGAATAACACGTATTTATAGTAAAGTTTATGACAATCTTAGGGACGTCCCTTCATTTTAAAAATTATACTAACTTTCCTTATTTCATGTTTTTATATAACGTGTAATTTTCTCAACCATTTTTCTTTCACATATGAGCATAAATAATAGTGATAATGCCTAAGACATCGTTACAAACTTTCTTTCAACTTGTAATTCCTTTAATAATAATATAATATCTAAAAAATCAGTTTAACATTGTAACTAAATCAACAATAAAGTTTTGTTTATACTATTGATTTTTAAAAAATACACCAATTTATACTTTAATTGAGGTACTCAAAGTAAATTTACAAATGACAAAATAATTAGTAGAGATCAATTCAAGTTCTCTAATCAGAAGACGGGATAGTATTCTAATATAAATAAAATACTAAATATTTAACTTTGACTAAAAATCAACCACTTTACACGAAATATAATAAAATATTTAAGATGTCATGCATATTCACTTTATCGTTCATTCAACAAATTCATTTTTCTTGCCAACTACTCTTTAAAGTAAAAAAAGAATAAAAATGTATTAATGTTATGTTTTTTATTACTTTCAAAGGAGAAAGCAAGTCTCTCACGACTATCAAATTTTCTGAATATTCATTGAAGATAAAATTACAAGTAGAATCTCTCTAGCTTGTATTCATAAATATAATTATGAAGAATTGATGGTCTAAACAACACACTTTTTATTGATTTATTTATAAGTGTTAAAAGGTATTTTAAGTATTATTTTATTGTTAAAGAAGACACACACAAAATATGAAATAAAAGTAATTAAGGGAGGTATTCATTATTCAAAAACTTGAAATAAGTGTCTCTGAAATTGTCATAAATCTCAAAAGAGGTATACATTATTCAAAACTTAAAATGAGAGAGGTTTGTGTAATTTTCATAAAATATCAAGGGAGATATACGTTATGCTAAATTGGAAATAAGGAAGATTTATGTAATTTTTGAAAAGTGGAGGAGGGGGAGGATAGAGAATGTCTCTGAAATTATCATAATCCTCATAAAAAGGTCTATGTAATTTATTATTTTAACATGTATAGATAGTTATTTATTTCTATTTCGAATTTTAGAGGGAAAAAAATGTTATTTCACTTGTTGTAATGATAAAAGTGACCTTGAGATCAAAATTAACTTATAATCAAGTAACGAACTTATAGTTAAGAGAAGCAATTTAAATGAAAGAAATCAAACAATTTAAAAACCTACTCAATTGTTTTAGAAAAGTAATTGATGTTTTTCTTATACAAAAATTGAGTCCGAGAAATTGTCTCATTTCCTATTGGCACGATGACAACTTATGAATTGGTAAGATGAAATTTATGATCAATATATCTAAATTTTGTGGAACTTCTTCATTCGATTCAATTTCGCAAGGAATTATTTTTTGACTATTTTTCTTTATCGAATAAGATATTTCACGTAAATTAACGAGTTTGATAAAATCTCAATTTGTACTTTAGACAAACAATAACATCTTTGCGTTACTAATATTGCCAAAGATCACTAATTCGAATTGTATTTACCTTTAATCATATCTCACATAGAATGTTTGGTACCGGTAGACCACAAATATGAGGACGGTGAGTTGCAATAATTTTGTTAATTTGCTAAAGGAATAGGGGGAAATTCACATGTGTCGCGCGTGTGGCTCGAGATATGCATGCGACTGTAGGACCCACTTCATTTGCATGGTTTGTGGCCCTTTAATTGCGGAATCCAAATGGGACCCACCGAAAAGTCCGAAATTTTTACCCTATACGTTGGGTTAAATCATAAATGCAATGCACCTCACTCAGCTTTAAATGGAGTTTCATTTTGATCACTCATCTTCAATTTGACATAATTAGATCGTTTAACACCGATTTAGATGACGCTATGTAACATGCTAAATCAAATGTAAAGTTATGCGTCTCATTTAATTTTACATTTCGTTTAGTATCACATGTAACAAGGGTGATGTTAAATAGGATTACTTTAATTATCATCGTGCCCTAAATATAAAGACAGTTAAATTGATGAGGCAATGGATATAATGACTAGATTTTTTAATAAATCGAAATTAGATAACCTGATTGCACCCTATCGATGATTAGTGACTAGATCTACATGACGAGTGCTCGAATGCAACTCTGCTCAAAATTGAATAACTCATCGTGCATTTTAATCCCTTTACGTTGGATACCAGTTTCATTATAGTTGGCTTCCCGTTGGGGTCAACTTCTTCTGCTTAATTGCCTGCCCCCCACCATGCCAAAAATAAAGGGAAAAGAATTGTATCAAAGTGGGGCTAAATTGGTAACCTTTACGTATCCAAGTTCTAATTCCTTCAATCATAGCCGCTGATTACGCTTAAACTTTCTTCAATTTGACGCAAAGCTATTTGTAGCATTACACCAACCAAACTTCCCTTTCACATCTATTTATAGCTTATACC
>NW_019237714.1:91456-105094 GCF_002742605.1 Olea europaea var. sylvestris | reverse complement strand
TAAAATGTGAAAGAAATAATCAAATTAGATAAAATGCCAAAGTGGTAGGAAATGTAACATTTGTGTGGGACGTCAGGGGTTCGAGTCGCTCCCCACGCAGATATTTTCTGACTGTTTGTTTTTGTAACAACCCACTAACAGCCATTAAAACACCCACTACTCAATCATTAAAATTCTACATTAACATGGTGAAGACTGTACTACCATCTTGCCTATATAAACCCATATCTCATTTTGGGAAAAATACACACAAAAAGACAATAGAAAAATCATCTTGCATCAACCCTCCTTTTCATATTCTGAATTTCTTATATTCGGGTTTTTACATTTATTCTGAAGTACAATTGAGAGTTCTAGAAAAATCATTTGTGATTGCTGCACAAGTGGTTTACGATCGTTGTATCCTGGGAGTGATTGTCCACGGAGGTCGTAGCAATTATTGACGGACAATTTCACTTTAAAATATCGTGCTGTCACGAGACTCGATCGAACGATAAGTTTTATATTTCTGCATTATATTGTTCAGATCACTACTGCAACTAATTAATCTTTTCCAACAGTTACTTAGCTCAAAAATGGTTACAGATTGTTGGTATACAAGATGTTATTCCTCCCCCTTTAAGGAGGGAAATGGAATTCAGTGACGTATATATTGCTACAGAACTCATGGACACTGATCTTCACGAAATAATTCGATCTAATCAGAGGAACATTCTCAGATAACTTTATTTCTTTTCTAATTTCAATTTCGTTTTAAGTTACAAGCCATCGCTAACATTTTTGTCTTGCTCGACCTGTCGCAGAGAATGAGTTCATGACAGAATATATTGTGACTAGAACTGTTGTTATCGATTATTGTATTTATATAACTAATGAAGTAAAAGGCCGTTGATTCAAATGAATTTCTTGTTAATCCCCATGTAAATGACAATAACATCAGCAACAGTTGTACCATCATGGTCATCTTTATTTCCTAGATAAATGAAAATATAAATGTGATTCGAGGTCTCAGATATGAGTAAATAAGTTCTATCTTTCGCTCACAAAGATTTCAACCAAAATTGAAAATGAAAGTACTTCAGCTGGATTCATCCATTAGTGAGCCTCCTTTAATGTAGTTGATTAGTGTTTAAAGCAGCCAGGCAGGTGCCTCAAGTCATGTAGGATACAGGATAGAAGAGAGCTGTACAAATGCAAATGAAGGTAGGAACTCAATTCTGCAAGTTGAAGTTTTTTCGGAAACTTAGGCTTTGCATTCTAGTCCAGACAACAAAATTAGGTAATAAGATGTCTTACGATGTCGATTATGGTGTCCCCTTTCGATTCAAATATAGTTACTAGAACCGTTTGTCAGACGGTAGAGTGCATCATATTTATTAGGGAAAATTGCAACAATGGTCTCTAACCTTTTCATTTTTTGCAAACTTTACCCTAACCTTCATTTTGTGCCAGCAAAGTTCCTAACCTTTCATAAATATGCACCTGAGGTTCATCTTAACATAAACCATCCAAAACACTATCAGTTAACCGGAAAAATTCCTTAAACTATCTGTTACCGCAACTGTTTTATTAAATGTTGATACCTTTTTGGACGGTGTTTTATAAAGTTTTATTGGATGTTGATTCCTTAATTTTCCTGGCCAACTAACGGTGTTTTGAACGATTTCATCCAAATAGACCTCAAGTGCAAATTTATGAAAGGTTAGGAACCTCCGTTGACACAAAATGAAGGTTTGGGTAAAAATCTGCAAAAAATGAAAAGATTAGAAACCACTACTACAATTTTCCCTATTTATTAACGTCAGTCTAATTTGTATGTTCATCGCTTTAATCTGTATAATATGATTGATTCTAAAGAAACACTTCTATGCTAGTGAACTACTTTCTACCTTTTTTCATTAAATACATTTACTAATCAAATCCTTCTCTGCTTTGATGCAGTCTTCCAACAACTTTAAAACTTAATCAAGAAGCATAAGACCGTGACAAAAGAAAAAGATTATTAACTCGACTGTACTGTGTACTCACCTACCCGAAGAAGTACTCGAGGATCTACGTTATTATAATTCATTAATACAATGGATTTTTTTTTCGAGTTCTATCCTATTGAATGATGATAAGACTATCTAGTTTTAAAGAGTTCAAGTTGAGAATGAAGTTCACCTACTAGGGAGTTGAAATCTGGAGGTCGCCAAATTGTATCCATTGGAAGGCTAGGGGTTATATTAGACGTCGATTCAGCATTTTGAACATCTCTAATTCAAAACTGAACATGAAACTTTTGTTCAGTGTGAGATTATCATCATTGTTTCTTAAATATGTAATTTGTCTTTTGGTGCAGTATCCTTATCTTGCAAGATTACATGACATAGCTGATGAGCCAGTATGCCTCAAGCCATTCTCCTTTGATTTTGAGGAGCAAATTAAGGGTATGATTTACCAGGAGACCTTGACACTTAATCCCGAGTATGCAAAATCACTAGAGCATTTGATTAAGACATGATTCCAATTCTGGTAGCTGAACAACTTTTAGCACTATCTAACTTGCGGATAGTGCCAGCATTCAATTATTTATGAAACTAGCATTAAAAGGTGTTCATGTGTCCATAAATTTTGTTCAGAGAGAGCGAAATCCTATTTGAGTACAAGATTATAAAATTACAACAAAGAACCTACTCCTCAATTATAACGAATTGAAGCATTTCAGTGAACTACAGGATTAGCTTTGGATTGTTTCCATTTTGATATAATGATAAGCAGAAGAAGTCTTCGGCGATCCACCATCCATAAAGAAAAAAGAATAGGACGATTTATTATGCATTTTTGTGAAGTGGTAGCAACCAATAATCCTAGTGTCATTCTAGATCAGTCACTACAGTCAGATCAGAATTATGCCAAACCTTTTGGTTTAGCTGGAGTTAGAGGGCGAGATGGAGGTGAACTTTGTACAGTCAAAGGGTCCTATCTGATTGGTTTTCCTTTTCACCTGAAAAAATCATGAAACATCATTCATAAGACATTGAAAATTAAATATTGACCGCTTATTTGAAATTAACAATACAAATACAATATACTTTTGTTTATTTTTCATTTCCTTTTTTGACAAAAAGCCAGTGTTGTTTACTATATGAAAATGCTCTCCGATCTGCTTATTTAATTTGCAAATGTATGTTTCCTTTATGAATGCAACAGAGAATCTCAACATATAAATAAACTGAACCAAAAGGAGTACTTCAAAGAGAACGAAATTGACCTTCCACTTTTTGTCACAAAAGAATAGGCAATTTATCCAATTGGTATCGGACTACTAAGTATGGTGATGGATACAAGCACCAGATACGATACATTAACTACTAAAATTTCAAGATAGGATATGTGGGATGGCGTTGATAAAATTGAAAAACAAACAAATGAAATATAATCAATATCTCAAAAAATATTGTATAGATTGCCATGATATAAAAAAATAAATAAATAATTAGAATTTCAAAATTGATAATTTATCTATGTTGTAATTGAGTTTTCTTTGGGTGTTATTCTTTTAGATTGCCACAGGTTATGTCGTCCACATGACCAAATCAGAAATGTTAGCATTGTGAAGACAGTAGTTCAAATCCATGACAATGAAAATTGACTAATAAAAGGCAACGAGGCCCATAGTTCCTGAAGAACTCAGCACACAATACGGATTTAGATATCTAGCGAAGTAAAATACTGTCTAAACTACTGACTGCCACATAAGACTAGTTGCAATACGAGTAACCAAGAAAGTAACAAAGACACCAAAAATTTCAAAATCAATATCAAGAAAGAGATGCCTTCGATCGAGACATGGCAAGCGTTAACTGCTTGAGGCGTGGCTAGGCGCTCATTATTATTATTATTATTATTATTATTATTATTATTATTATTATTATTATTTTTCCTTAACAATTCATAAATGACAATTAAAAGCCTAACTCTACATAAAGTATGGCCAAAGAAAGACAAAAGGGAACAACAAAAAATTCAAAATTCTCCACCATAGAAGACGGCTCCAATTCTTTTCTCCTCCATGGCTCCAAATTCCACTTCGGCACTTCCTAGGTTAAGCGGATTAATATAGATTAATATAAAAATTAAAAGTAGATTGATATACTTTGTTTTGGCTTCCATGTTGATGAGAAGAGTACTATATTTCTTAGCATATATTTGTTTCTTCACAGCATAAGACAACTTTTATGTTTTGGGTTGGCACGCGTAATTAGTATTGTAGAGCTTTTTATGTAAGACAACTTTTTATATTGTTTCTACTTCTTTAGGAACCAATGAAAGAAGATAATTCTTCAATGACGTCTAAATCCAATGCTAGTCAACTAAAAAGAGATCACACAGATGTTGGACGGGAAACCGCAGTTTTGGTAGATCCTAAAAATCTTAATAATGTGAAATGCACGAAAATTTCTAGGCACAAAATTCCCGTAGCGGGAATCAAGGGAAGAGGTGTGGCATCATGTCCTAGAGCAAGTGACGAACAAAAAGCCAAGTGTGTTGAGTCGATTCAAGGGACTATAGTCTAAAAAAGTAGAGAAGCTATTGAATGATGCTAAGTTGTGGGAAGATGTGTGTATAACTTTACCTACAATAGAGGAGGAAGAAGAAGTTGAATTGAAAGATTTAACAATGTCAACGATGCTTCCATGAGTGCAAGTAAGAAATTGAGGCAACAAAATATAAATGATGCAATTTCTGATAAAAAGGTTATTAGAGGTTCATCGATATTTGGCAAGATGGATTTATGAAGCCGGAATTCCTTTTAATCCCATTAACAATGATAGTCTTAAACTCTTTTTGGAAGCCCTTGGTCAATATGGCCCGGGTTACATTCCTCCTCAATACCAACTAAGGGAGCCACTTTTGAAGAGAGGGGTGGAGAGGACAAAAGAAACTTTAAAGAGCAAGAAAAGTAGAAAAATAATGGTTGTTCAATCATGATTGATGCTTGGGGTGATAAAAAAAAAGAAGTGTCATGAATTTGTGTGGGAATAGTAAATTGGGGACAACATTTAGCCCCAGTTTGGCCCTCATTCTCCTTTTTATTTTTCTCTCTCTCTTTTCAACCACACGATCTTCTATAAAATAATATTACTCTCAAATCAAAAGCTTTTCATTCTTTTCAACCACACATTTTTCAAAAAACCACTAATCCAACCATTAAAATTTGGAAAGAATGAGAACCAAACGGGGGCTTATTTCATCAAAAAAAGCTTCAAATGATGCACACACCAATAAATAAATATTTGACTATGTCGATGAATGTATTAAAGATGTTGGGGTTGGAAATGTAGTTCAAATTGTAACCGATAATTCTTCCGATAATATGGCCGCCGCAAAATTGTTGAAATTAGAAAGGCCTAACATGTTTTGGACATCATGTGCCACTCACACTTTAAACTTTATGCTTGAAAGAATATCTAAACTACCTAACTTCAAGTGATTAACAAGGCAAAATCATTCACTATCTTCATTTCTGCACATCATAAGACTTTGGTATTGATGAGAAAATTCACAAAAAAAAGATAGTTAGGCAAGAGTCACTAGATTTGCATCATCTTTCTTAACATTGCAAAGTTTGCTTGATAAAAAAACAAGAGTTAAGAAATATGATGACTAGCAATTAATGGGATAACACGAAATAGTTTAGGTGTAAAATGGGATAAGAGGCATTTGATATTGTTGTCCCGAACGATTTTTGGAACATGATAGAGTTGTGGTTGATTAAAAATTAAAAATAATATGAAAAAAAAAAAAAAGCTTTGTTTTACACTTTTTTATGCCTATGCCTATGCCTTGCCTACGCTTGCCCAGCCCGAAATTTGACCTTTACACATCTTCACGTATTACGCCTTTTAGAACAATGATCTTATAAGACTTTGCATGTGATTTTTCCTATTTTAGAGAATGAGAATGTAAGAGTAATAACATACCGGAGACCATGGATTTCGCTCGGGAAGAGATTTGTCAGGAGGTGAATGTTTTACAGCACCACTTTTCACAGTGAGAATATCCTGTTGAAATTTATATATAAAATCACATATCAAAGAACATAATGGCTGAATAAATTACATATATCACAAGCTCATAAATTGATAGAATCAAGATCAAGACGACCAAAAAGGTGTGAGAATTTTCGAGTCGGTGTCCAACACTTATCGAACACAAGAAACACTGCCAACATGTTACGGACATGCCGGGTGATACATCATTGATACATGGTCGGTACATTGTCAATATGCTAGAATTACAAAAACAAATTTATTCCACAAAATAAAATTTTAAAAATGAAAAAAAATAAAAATTATTATTGTTATAATCAGCATGTTGAACGTGTCGGTATGTCGTGTCCAACACTCATGTCTGTGGTGTGTCATGACCGATGTTCATGTCTATGTTAGTGTTTCCAAGGCTAGGGTTAAAAGTCGAATGAGTCCAACATAACTAATTAGTAAACAAAAAGTGAATCTAAGCATAGATTAAGAGGATTATCCTGCAAAAGGTAACTTTCCTTCAATGGTAATATACAGAAGCCTAACATGTAAAGAATCACTAAACTAATTTTCCATATGAACTAATAAGTGGATACTCAAAATCCCTAAATTCGCTGTTTTAACAATCAACGTTGAAGGAAGATAAAACATAAAACAGAGGAAAATAAATATTATTTAAACAACATAAACAGCATGAACATACTCCATCTAATGAAAATATGAGCAGGAATGGACACATTCATACAAGTCATCAAGTTAATGGAAAAGGAAGTAACACATACGAGCACCCAAGCCTCCGAGTTTATTAAAATGCTTAAAAAAGAGAATTTCTTTGATTACATGTTGGGGGAATTATGCAGACAACAAAATAAAAGCTGAGGCAGTTAAACTTACCTCCCCAGCAGCTTCAATGGCAGCCAACCATTCATCAGAAAATGGAACAGCATTTTGTGGGGGTACAAATGTATGACTTTTCTTCTTAAGACCATCACAAAATTTATTGCTGCATCGAAAAGAGACATATAGGCATATTTTCGAAGTACTGAATTCATGATAATTCGCATAGATCTTAAAATTTAAGTTTAAAAAAATTACGAAGTACACTCTTTTCAAGTAATACTTACATTGCTGCGAATGCAGCTTTATCCTTGTCAGATTCATCACTAACAGAAGTACTACCGTCTTGAGAACCTTCAATCTTATTCTGATACTGTATGCATAATTGACTGACAATTTCATCTGCATCTCTGCAAGTTTTATGCATCAAAATTGGTTTCTCGACGTCTACACTGGATCTTATTTCGCCTCCATGTAGATCACTTGGTTTTGTAACAGAATCCACCATGCTATCCAAAACACTAGTTTGATCATATTCATCAGAGATAATGCTTGTTACAGATGGAGAGCAATTCTTCAAAGGCAATCCATCATTACTACGGAAAAGATCTTCAACTACAACAGGATTAGGCATTTTCAAATGTCCTGACTGTTCATCACAGTCAGCATCCCTTATATATTGACTAGGATCTGTTGAAGTAAGCTCAACACAGCATTCATTTAATGCTTTGTCATATGACTGCACCATCAAATCCTCCGTGCCAGATCCAGTACTCTCCTTATCTACTCCAGAAATTCTTAAATTTTTTTCATGATAATCATCTAACATTGGCCTGGAATCTATAGTCTTTTCAATAATAATTTGCTGCGGCTCTTCAAACACCATGCTTCTGGAAAACAAACTACTATAGTTTATCTCTGTTGCCTGTGTTTCCTGATGAGGACTGTTTGACAGTTGTTTACTTGCAGTGTCCAACAACAAATCAGCTTTCAATTCATAAATTCCCATATTCCACATGTCATTGTCATCTGGCAATCTCCCATCACCTCTAACAAATGACTTTGTAACTTCATTAGGGGAACTTTTAAGTTTAAAATAATTAGCTTCAGCTGCGAGTACACCATCATAACTGGAAGTCAAATCAATTAAAATGTCGCGACTTTCAGATAATTGGCTATTTTCTGTAGAATTAAATTGTTTATCCCTGATTAGAGGTTGTTTGATCATTTTGTCTATATTTAAATCAGCATCATGAACCGCAGCTGGAGCCTGAGTTCTTTCCATGTAAACATCAAAAAATTGATTTACATCTTTTCCAGCCATAGCAACCACTGGAAGTGTCTCAGCGAGTTTTTCTTGCAGGGATTCTATACAACATGCTTGGTTTTCTGGCAACAACCAATCACTTGTATGCAAATAATTATTCTGTGAATCTTGTTCAACTTCTTGGTTAATGTCCTCAAGCTCTGAAGCTTTTCCTGATTGCTCATTAATAGCACCAACCACCAATAAATGACTGATGTTATTCTTAGAGTTTTCAGTAGTTAAGATATCTTCTGGAGCCTGCAGTTGTGCCTGTCCCACGAGTGAGTTATAAGTTCTCGCATCTGTAGTAGCAGCTTCTACTGAAAGATCTTTATGTTCATTCTTAGATGCAGAACATGGACTTTTCATATTACTTTCTAGAGCTTCATAATCCAAATTTCCACAATGCCAACTTCCATATTCTTGGGACGCTTTAGCTGGTTCATTATCTCTTCTATTTGTCTTCAAATTATGCCCATCTCCAGTGGGGCCCTTTAATTGGTCAATTTGCTCCCTAGGTGGTTCATGACAATCCTTCATACATGTTTCCACCAAATTACTCCCTGCTGTCAATGTTTGGGATCTAATATCATGTTTCGAGACAGAAAATTTGCAAATTATTGGCTCTTCATGTTGTTCATCAGTTGCAGCTTCTGTATCAGATTCACTTGTGCCAAGCATCAAACAGTCATGTGGAGACACTAGATTTGAATTTCCCCATCCACTCATATAAGATTCACGATTTCCTGGACTACCAAGGATAGTACTCTTAAGCTTGATATCATCTGTCACTTTTTCACTTGAAGTACTTCGTAAGGGAACTTCTTTGTCATTCTTCTGAAATTCTATATCCTCCTGGGGTATTATCTTCTCAATTTCAATCTGCTTGAGAACGTCCTGAATCTGTCCATTAATATCAATGTTATTACCTCTTGGCTCAGAACTATTGGCATCAACTAAAACCTTTGTTTCCACCTTCTGTGCAGAGTTTTCCTCCATGTTAGATTCAATTATTCCACATGAAATAGCGTTGACCTCAAATGGTGCAGAACATTCTGATCTGGAGCTTATGAGCCTATTGCAATTACTTGTGCTAGCTTCAGTGCCATTGGCCAGCTTCGGGCTTTTCCTCAAAGTATTACGTGACCTTAAATTTTCAAGTTTTTTTATCCCACAAACATTTGAGTCTGTATTTCTCCATGATAAGCTACAAGAGCCCGAAGTTTTAGGCTACAAAAGCAGTTGGGAATTAGCACTAATATAGAAGCACAAAAATCTCTCGTTGCAACAGAAGAGCAGAAAGCCTATACTTGGTTGAATAATAAAGCCATACCTGGCTGAAAAACGATAATGATGGTGATGGCATTCTCAAACCTGATGGTCTGGGGGCTTGATTTGGTGAAGGATGCATATTACCTCCACTGCTGCAAGCTTTCTGGGCAACCGAAATGGAGATTGTTGTGGGGTCTCGGGTCTCAAATGAATGCCCTGGGTTGAATGGAACCATAATATCCGATATCATCTTTGAACCAGAATTACTGGGTTTGTCAACAGGCAGGGGACTTTTATCGATAGATGATTGTCCTTTCTGCAATGAGTTTTCCTGTGAATTCTATAGTTGACGAACTGTTGGCAACATAATCCGGGATAAGACAAAGAAATTGATACTAGCCTAGTGTAAGAAGTGCTTTTTTAAGTTATCTGCTAATTTAGAATGTCCAATAGTAGGGGCATGGATTTTACTGTTGCTTCTTGTAGAAGAACTTTTAAAACAAGTCACAATAATTTTTTTTAGAAAACTAAGTTTTAAAAGAATTTCCTATTTCGAAAGTATTTTTAGAGGAAGCCACATTGGATCAACTTCCTTTAAAAACTTTTCTAACTAGACGAACCACTTTCATAAAATTAGTAAAACAAGTCCAAAAGCAACTTTTGGATCTTGAAAGCTCCTTTTGATTTTTCAAAAGTCATGTCAAATAAACCCTAACTGTTCTAAGCTATCATTAAACTGAAGGCTGTCGAAAAAGAATGTAGGTCCTCACTGAATTTCCTTTTGAATGGCGGGGCGGTCTTAAAGTGCCAGCTTTTGATGTATCTTCAGCGTTTTTCTGACTTTTGGAGGATCTCTTTGATCCAATATTCCTCTGGATGCTAACAACTGCATAAGTAATAGGGAAATTTACTATATACTTATTTTATGCAGCATGACAATATCAAGAAATTAAGCTCATGTTTGAGCCACATTCTAGGAACAAAAATGTATTATTCATGTCAAATCAATTGAAAATGTATGGTTAAAAAATAAGGAGAAGTTTTATATTTACGTGTAATATTATTTTATTGAAGAATGTATGGTAGAAATGATGTCAAATCACTGTTGAAAAATGTATTTTTTGAAAAATAATGTGGCTCAAACAAGCCCTAAAAGTGTGAAATTATTGAGTCAAGACTCCAAAAAATTATAAGCATACAAATGAAATAGTGTAGAGCAACGTGACTAGATTTTGAACTCAACCATTTTATATGTTGTAAATGAGAAAATAAGTAATCCTACACAGTGATGCATAAATTAAGTATCGCTAAGAGATCACCTGGTTCTGTAACCTGGTCATGCTTCAAATAGCTCACTCTAGGACCTGACTTTGAAACAGGAACTTTCAGCAGTTTTAATGCATTTGTTGCAGATTTGGCAACAGTTGTATTTGCTGGCCTTTTTAAAGTATAAAGGAATTAAGGGTCACCTTATTCAAAACTTCACAATGCAAGTGAGGAAAAACTCAATGTGCCCAAAACACGCAGATCATACAATACATTATATTATAAACAAGGATATCTTGATGTAGGCAAAGATCGAGTACTGTCACCACAATTGGACCCAAATTTGCTACTAGGACAAGTTGACTTTTGTGAGGTCTGGGAGAATGTAAACATGAGAGCCAGTATAAGTTACAAAACTACCTGTCAAAAAAGAGATTATGGATAGAGAGCAAAAAACTGACCATAGAAGTTGAAATGACATCATTCGGAGCTGATGAATTTGGCTTTGGTGATGGGCAATCACTCCTATATTTAACCAAAGCTCCAGTTGGAGGTTCTTTAATTAGATCGTTTCCAATTGCTGGAGTATCAGCAGATTCCATAGGATAACATGAACCACTGGAAATTTCTTCATCTATGGCAAACAATCCCTCTCCACAAGAGGTACCACTAATTGTAGAGAGTTCTATGGGATCAAGAACACCTGAGGAACGAACAAGAAGTGAGGCTTTATAATTTCTCTTCCAACTAAATACAACTATTCAAGTAGAATAATAGAAAGGGATATAATAAACTTTTCCGTAAATTGTATATCCCATGCTAGGCTTTTCTGTAAATTGTATATCCCAACCTTCTTCAGTGAAAAAGGCTCTATCCCATGCTAGGCTATTCCTTAAATTGTATCCCCCTCCCTTTTTCTTCCTCTTCATCGGCAGTGGCTCTGCACTCAGTTTCGTGGTGTCTGATTTGTTATTATTAACACTCTCTTTGAAGCAGCTTCCTCTGGAGGATGAAGAACAAGGATTTGCTAAATCCTCAACACTTTTTAAGCGCTCTGCAAAAGAGAAGTATTTGTTTAATTGCATCATCTAATTTCACTTCTATTCTCATTTTCCCTTCATATTTCTACTTCTCATCCCCCTTTTTCTATCACCCAGAAAAACCAAAACTCTTCCATTCTGGAAGTAATACATACATTTGCATATCTTTACGTAAATCAATGCAATTGCAAATGCGTGTCTGTTAGCCTGTATATAAATACACATGTAAACCTATTAATTTCCATCACTGCCTTACAAACACACAGTGTTAAAGTACTAAAAGTTACAAAAAAAAAGAAAAAAGAAAAAAAAAAGAAAAAAAAGAAAGAAAGAAAGAAAGAAGTGAATTTCTATATCTCAATCAAACAGCAAATTAACTCTCTGCGCAAATTCTCACAGAAGCTAAAATTGAAAAAGCATCCGCAAATAATTATAAAATAAGCAACATCTGGTAATTAAAATTAACAATCCAAGCCCTAGCTGATAGAAATCATTACGTGTAGAATTAATTAAATAGTACACCATAATAACTCTAATTACAAAATCAAATAGATTTGAAAGAAAAATAGGAAAAGCAAAACATACTAGTAATTGCCGGTGAAGCGCGAGTGGAATTGGCCGACCGATTTTTCAGATCCGACCTCATTTCATTCTGTTAGTCGTTCGGTTGATTATTTATTGTGAATTTGTGATTTACATGGAAATGCAGTTCATAATTTTTGAAATTTGATTTGAGCGGGATTTAAATCGGGGAAGCACGTTAGTTGCCAAATGATGTGGATAATTGCATTTATTTATTTTTTCCTTTGCTTTTCTTTCTTTCAGAGCAAATCGTCCTCACGAGTTAATTACAATTCGTGGTCACTCTACTTTAACCAAAATTTAATTGGATCACTATACTTTAAAATTTGTATCAATTGGATCATTATACTTTAATTGTGTCAATTAAATCGCTAATTTTTAATTTTGTCTCTATTTAAGTTACACCGTGCAAATTCATCATATTGTCTGATATCATATAATAATGTGGCCATTCAATATTGAGGCCATCCTACAAGTCATTAAAAAAAGAAACAAAATATTCTTGGCGTTTTAAAAGGCCCGTCTAGACGTGAGGCACGGAAAAAATGCCTCACCTACCTCCCTAGCTAAAAATGTGCATATTGTTGTTTGGCGGGAGATTTTTCTAATTGGCCTATTACTATTTATTTTCATTAAAAAGTCTGTATTACCCTTAAGAATATAATTATTCCTATATTGCATAATATATCCCAATCTTTTTTAACTATGTTCTAGTTTGAATTTTTGAATATAAATACATTCTATGATATAATAAATTGGAATAATTTGCAACATATTGTTCAAATTTTTTATTTAATATATTATATTCTTCAGAAAATATATCTATATTTTTAATTGAGAAATAATATTTTTTATTTCTTATAATATTCTTGGTAATACATTATCTAATCCTTCAGTTGTATATCCTGACATTCAATCATACAAATAATGTTGACCTAATGGTTGACTTCGTGTTTTGATTATCACAAACAAATTGCGTTTAATTCTAACAAATTGAATTTAAGTGATTGATAGTGATTATTGCAAATTTATGACACGAAAAATCTAGATCGAGAATCATGCAACCTTGGCACAAAGCGACAAACATACAAGCAAGATTGAAGATTTGCGAACGAGGAAATGGAAATCGAGCCTTCACGCACAAAATCGCATTGGATGAAGAAATTGAAGACATTAGCTATAGATGCATTTCTATACTCAAATGTTAAGGTAAAACACTTGAATACTTTGCATCGGTTATGGCTCAAACAAATTTTATGCACGAGAATTATCATGACAAACTTTACTTGGATAAAAATTATTTTTAAAA
>NW_019237714.1:71517-91036 GCF_002742605.1 Olea europaea var. sylvestris | reverse complement strand
ATGTTGATCGAGAATACTAAGGATGTAAATACATATCCTTTGGAAGAGCTCTATGGCACATTAATGACCTATGAGCTAAACAATGCCGAGGTTAAGGAGAAAACGAGAAAAAGTAAGGAGGAATCAAATGAATCTCCTAAACGACAAATTGTATTAAAATCGACAATTAAAGAAGGAACATCAAATGAAAGTATGAGCGATGAAGAGCTTGATGATTCGGTCATTCTTGTCAAAAAATGGAGAGGTTTTCGTAATAATCGAAAATTCCAAAAGAAAGAAAAAAATGTGGAAGATATGAACAAAAAGATTATTTGCTATGATTGCGACAAACCGGGTCACAATAGAACCGAGTGTCCAAACAAAAAGAAAAATTTCAAAAAAAAAGACACTTCAAACCACATGGGATGATAGCGACGACAAAGAACAAAATGGGAATAATAATCAAAATGAAGTGGCAAATATGTGCTTCATAGCAATCGAAGACGAGGTATGTTCTTATGATGAAATACTTGAAAATCTTGAAAAACTTTTTTTAAATCACGCTATTCTTAAAAAGAAAAACTCTATTTTGAAAGAAGAAATTAAGAAAATCTCCGAAAAGCAAAAAGTAAGTATTAATCATGACATTTTGATAAAAGAAAATATTTCTTTGAAAGAAAAGGTTAATGAGTTAACACAAATTATCCATAAGTTTATAGAAGGTAAGAAAAATTTCAATTTAATACTCGACAGTCAAAAGTGTGTTTTTGGTAAAGGATGAATTGGATACAAACCCTTTCTAAAACAAAAATCACTCAAAAATATGTTTGTTAAGGTTTCAAATATTTCATATAACTTTTGTAATAAAAGTGGACATATTGCTTTTAATTATGTAACTAAAAAAAAATTATTCTTTGAGAACCAATACAAGTGGACACAAGAATCCACAAAAAACTAACTATCAATGACCCAAATTTGTGTGGCTACCAAAAGTCAAGACTTAATTTGTCTTTGTAGATACCAAAAAAAATAAAAAGTAAATGGTTCTTGGATAGTGGATGCTCGAAGCATATGATCGGAGAACGATCATTATTATCAATCTCTTAGCTGGGACAATCTCTTAGCTGGCAAAATTCTTTGATAGTTGTAGGATATCTTGAAAATTGATGTATATCGAATTTTGTAATATAATCCTTTAGAATTTCTAATTTTTCATGTCCTCCATTTGAAGCTAGCGTTCAATTTGGATATTGACATAAATATGAGAATTTTTTATCATACAAATTTTTAGCAATATTGTATATGGCTTTGATTCAAAATGCTCTTTTATATCTGATCCATGACTTGGTCACCTTTGAAACCTTTTTATCATTTTCTATAACATCTATTTGGAAATTGGATGTAACATATCCAATTGAGATTATGTGTTCAACTGGATAACAAACAATATCATCATACTCAGGACTTATTAAATAGAATTTCAAATATATTTTTCATCCTTTAGCAAATCTTTATACTTCTTTTATGAATATGTCATCAAATTTCGAATTTTCAATCAAATCTTTTTCTGGATATATCAAATCCAAAAATCCATAATCTGCAATAATCTTTATGAATGAATGGTCTCCTCCTTCCATGGCTGTTACTCTAGAATAAAAATTATTTCCTAGAGGGATAAAATATGAATCACTTATTTTTATTTTACGATTTTGACTATTTTGACATATTCTTCTTCTTTTGGATCTAAATGGATCATATCATTTTGGTCTTGGTCTATGATACTAATAGTTTTAGAATCTTTTTTATCTCCATGTATCACCACTTTTTTAGCTGGTGTTGAATCTCCTTTTTTATCAATTGGTATGGTGTCATGTGTGGGTCCATTGTTGCTTCCAGCTGTCCCTGTTTGGTATTGATTTGGAAAACTCATTTATGAGCTCTTTGATATATCTGTCTCAGACAATATGTCTTTTAGTTGTGCTGCAATAGCATTAACTTGATTTTTGAGTTCTATGGCCTCTTTATGATACTCAGTAGTGATATTCAATATTTTTATATTTGAGTTGAATATCTCTGAGATCTGTGTTACTCTAGTATTTATGTCGTCAGATTCTTCTTTAAGAAAATCTGTCCTTTTTTGTATATGTAGGATATATTGGTATAAATCCATGACCATGACTTTATTCATCAGCAAATTCTATGTTTTTGCTGAAAAATTTTGTAAGAAAATTATTTACTCCTTTAATATGAAATATATCAAGATTATAAAATGTTAAATAAGCTTGTCATTTATGGAACCTTCTATATTGAGGTTCTGATGGTAGTTTATTCCTGACTAATCCTGCAATCTAAGAATTATCAGTTTTAACAATGAATTTTTTAGATAATAAAAATAATGAGAACTTTTTTATCCTTCTAATAATTACTAGTATTTTTTTCATGAGTAATATAATTTATTTTTGCTTGATTAAATATTCCACTTGAATATCTACAAATCTCATTTAAATCTATTTTTAATATTGCTGTCCAATATTTATCTAAGGCATTTTTATTCATAATTAAATTATATTTTTCATCTGGTAATCTTAATTTTGGTAAATTTTTACATTCTTCCTTTAATGATTTAACTATTTCTGTATGTTCTTCATTTCATCCTTTAATATTTATTTTTCTTAGTAAAATTTATATTTTATGTCTTTTTTTAGAAAGATTTTCAATAAATTCTTCAGCATAGTTTAAACATCCTAAGAATTTTTATATTTGTTCTTTGGATTCTAATTTATCTGGAAAACTTTTTATCTTTTTGGATATATGAGTCTGTAATTTTATTCCTTTTTTATCTATTGATAATTTAAGAAAATCTATTTCTTGTTTCTCTATTATAGATTTCTTTTTATAGAGTACAATTCATTTATAAATTGTAATAAATGATTTGTAATAAATGATTTCTATGTTCTTCTTTACTATTAGAACATATTAATATGTCATCTATATAAACAATTAGAAATTAATTAAACTTTTTAAATATATTATCCATTTTTCTTTAATATATTTGTAGTGCATTTTTTAATCCAAATAAGATTACTAACCATTCATATTTTTCTTGAGATGTACTAAATGTAGTATATTGTGTATTATTTTCATCCATTTTTACTTTCCAAAATCTTGATTTATAATCAAATTTAGAATAATATTGTTTTACTTTTGCAAAGTTTATTAAAATTTATTTATTTGGTAAAAAATATCCATCAAATTTAGCATATTTATTTAACTCTTTATAATTTATGATCATTCTAACTTTTCCTCTAACCTGTTCTGAATATTTCATAACCATAAAGTCTAGACTACTACGAGATCCATTACTAGGTCTAATAAGTTTCTGTTCTAATAATTATTTTATCTGATTTTTGAATTCTTGTGTATCTTATATAATATACATAATTGGTATGACTCTTATTATAATATTTTCTGTTAACTCTATTTTGGCTTTTGGGTGATGTGGTTTCCAAAATAATAATGGATTTTCTCCATAAACTTTTTCTAATTGTTCAATAATTTTTCTATACTTATTTCTATTCCCCTTTTTAGAATTTTTTTATACAATATTCTTTTAGTTTTTATTTCATTAAGTATGATTGGTTTTTTCTCCCATTTATCACCGCGTTGGTTTGGCTGAACTCTATAAAGTTTAAATTCTCTTGAAATTTTTAATAAGTGTGAGCAAGGTGTTTGTAACATTATCATATAATTATTTTGTTTATAATATTGAAATTATTGTATAAAGTCATTTTCTAATAATATATCACTCTCTAATTTATCATATTTATATATTTTATTTATTGTAACTTGTTTACTTCCAATAATTATATTAACTTTATCAGCACTATTAATTATTTAAGTGCTTTCTCCTGTAATTTCAGTTATTTTTATATTACTATTATTATTCCATGATTTTATAAAAAAAACTTTTAAATATTCTTATATCACTTCCTGTGTCTATTAAAACACAAATTGTTATATTTGTTTCTACAAAAGTAACTTGTATATATACAGTTGATGGAAAACTTATCTGATTATTCATTTAGTTTTTTTTACATAATGTACTTTGTCCGTTATAAACCATATATAATCCTTCTCTTTTTATATTATAATCTTCTAATCCATTCAGAAAATTCATTCCTAAAAGTATACGATGGTTTATATTCATACTCTTATCCATATAACATGGTATTAAAATGTTTATTCCTCCTATTTTTATTGGTATTTTAACTTCTAATTCTGAAATATGTATTTGTCCATCAAAATTTACATATATATATGGATCAGTTTTATGAGTTATTAGACTTTTATTTCTGATTGAAGCTATATGACATTCACTAACTCCTATATCTATTAGTATATTTGGTCTATTTATATATTCTCTTCCATTATAATATTCTTCTTCTATTTTCATATTTCCAGTATTTCTGTAAATTTTTATTTCTTTTATATTACTAAATTCTTCTAACTGGTTTTTATTAGGTATTCTAAGACTTTTTGATCTTTTAGCCCCCGTTTGGCCTCCATTAATCTCTATTACATTACATTACATTTTTCTCTCTCCTACTGTCAACCATACAATCTTTCATAAAATAATATTATATGTAAATAAAAAAAATTTCCTTCATTTTCAACCATTCATTTTTCAAAAAATACTATTCCCCCCATTTTTAACTCTACAAAATGGGGGTCAAACGGGGTCTTAATTAATTTTCTGTCCTCAAATGTTGTATTATTAGAACATTTTTCTTCATTTAATTATGTTATTTTTGGTTTATTTGTTGTTATACTAAACTCATATTCTCCCGGTATTAAACTTATTTGTTTATTTGATTTTATTATTTCACTAGTATCCTTACATTCTTTATGTATTTCAATATATGGTTTATTGGAATAAATATTTCCATAATTAGAATTGGTAAATGTATATAAAACTTTATATTTTACAGACATAATTTGATCACATGGTTGTATGATATTATCTCTATGTAGCTTAAAATACAATCCTAAAACTTCATTAAAGTTTCTATCTTTCAATGACACACAATATTTTGGGTAGCATGTAAACATTATTTTTTGATATGCTAAATTTCCTTTTATTGTTCCTAAATCACTATCTTTTAGATTTATTATTCTTCCATCATATAAAGTTATAGTTAAGGGGGAGTATATCCCTTCTCTGAATAATGATTTAAATATTATTTGTATTCCTGCTAGATAAATGTATTGGATTTTTTCACTTTGTTTTTTACTGACCTTTGTTAATAGTTATTCAACTGTATTTTTTGTTAAAAGATTAATTTATGATTTTCATATGTTGTTTTTACATCTATAGTTTTCTCAATTTTATAATATTCAGTTATTGCTATATTTTCTCTTTTCCAAATTCTGTCTAAAACTTTCCATTTTCCTATTTTTAAATCTAAATATAATTTTTGCATTTTCTTAAATTTATTATTATCAAAGGTAACTTTTAATCCATAACCTTCTATTCCTTCATATTCTTGTATATTTATATTAATATTTTCTATTTCCTCTATTTCCTTATTCAGATTCTGATTCATCTATTTCACTTATATATACTTCTTGATTATAATATTGTTCAATATCCGATATTTTACTTAATTCATCTTTTATTTCCAAATATTCTTTTTGTAATATTTTAGCTTCGTTTTTATCATAATCATGGCTTATATGACATATTTCCCTACAATTCCAACATTTACATTAGTTTTTATTTTTCTTATAACTTTTATTTTTTCGTTGACCATATGAGATATTTTTTTTTATAATATCTTCTTCTAGGTTTTATATTTTTTTTTATTAAAATTTCTAAATTTTTTAAAATTTTTATTTTTATATATATTTTTTTGTTAACCCTTATTTCAAGATTACATCCTCATTATATAGGGTTTTCCATATCTTCGCAACATGTTCTAGTTAATTTTTTTGATTTTTTTCAATAATTGTCTTTGTTGACATATATATGCAAGTCTTTTAAATAAAAATTTTATTCTTGAACATAAAATTCTAGGTATTCCAATATTATCTCTGACATATTTTTCAAATTCTATTTTAAAGTATATTTTCCATGAACCTGCTAACTTTTTATAGTACATGTCTTGGTATATTTCTTGATTTTCATTACTATAAAACTGAGTCTACTAATAATTTCTAAATTCACAAGTATATTCTTTAATTTTACACATATCACATATTGTTAAATTTATTAATTTAATTGTAACGTTATCTTTTTCTCTTATTGCTTCTCCTTCAAATTTTTTTATTCAATTTTCTCCTCAAATTTCATTTGAAATATATTCTACTAACTTTTCTGTACCTTGTCTATCTAATTTTATTATTTCTGTTTGTACGTTTCTTTTTATTAATATTTTTGTATCATTACTTATTCATTCCCTCCAATTTCTAACATCTCCTTCAAAAGATGCTATTAAGAAATATATTCTTCTTTCGGTACTTTCCCATGTGTCATCTTTATTATATAAAAAGAATAATAACATTGAATCTGCCCAAGTTAATAAGACTTTTTTAGTATCTATTTTATAATTTAAATCTAATTTTGTTCCTCCATGATTAATATGTTTATCATAATTATCACTTAATTCAAATATGTCTCTATATTTATTTCATTTAAGTGGTTGTCTATCTCTTACTTTTATCATAAAATTGTCTATATGATTTATTATATATAAGTGCATAACTTTCATTTGATTCTTGCAATTCTTGTTTAGAGGTTCCTATTAGATTAGGTTCTTCTCCAATATTCATTAAAACTTGATTTTCACTTATATCACTTAAACTTAATTGATCAAAATTTTCTATAAGTAAATCTAATTCCTCATTCATCTTTATTTTCTTAATTTTCTTCTATTTTTAATTTTTCTAACATTTTTTCCCTAAATTCGTCTTCTTCTTCTAATATATTTGGTAATATATTCTTTCTAAATTCATCCTCCATACTTACTGTTTCTATTACTATATTTTCTTTTTCAATATGTTTTTTTCCTATTCGGGTCATTTTTTTTCTATAAATTTTTTTATCTATTTTCTTTTCTTTATTTTTATTATTTTATATTAATTCTCTAACTTCAATTTTTAATATATTTATATCATTTCTTGTTTCTTTTACTTCATTTCTTAAATCTTGAACATCATTTATCAACATTTTTATTAAAGATTTTAATTCTTCCATATATTCACTTATTGACGTCTTAATTTTTTCTTAATCATCTTTCTAACATAAAAGTTAATTTACATCTTTTATCTTCTTTTTCATCTATTATTTTTCCAAATCTTCTATTAATTATATCTGTATTTACTAATTCTTCTTTTATTATCTTGAAGTATTTACTTTGTAGTCTTAATTTTTCACATTTTAATTTTATTAACTATTTTTCTTTTATTTTTATTCAATCTGGTATTAATGTTATATCTTGTATTTTTCCTTGTATCTCATTAATATTTGCGAGTAATTTATTCAATTTTAATTATGTATTATCATTTACAATCATACTTTTCTTTATAATATATATTAATTTCTTCATCTTCATATACTTTAATAATTTTTTCATATATATATATATATATATTTCTAATATTTGTTCTTTTATTTCTTTGGGTAACTTTGACTATTGTTAATGTCATTATTTTTAATATATTAGGAATAGGTTCTAAAAATATATAACTTCATTTTTCTTCTTCTAAAAATCAATAATCATTTATTTCACCTATTTTAATTTCCATGATCTCTAAGGCTCTGATACCAATTAAGGGGTGTTAGTTTAAGCAAACAAAAATCAAATATAGCAAATAAATCTATAGATCTACTAAAATCTTTAACTCTTCAATTAGAGGCTAAATTCTTTAAAATTTTTAAGGACTTGAATGGAAAGTTTCTATAAAATAAAGACTCATGTATAATATTTATATAAGGGTATTTTAGGTACTTGAATTAGTTAAAGGCTAAAATGAAAAAGTAGCCTTTTTCTTTAGGCTATTTTAATGTAGATCCCTTGTTTGGCATTATTATTATTATTATTGAAGTCCAACCTATGTGTTCTCTTATTTATTAATTAATCTAAAATAATTAAAACAACAACAACAACAACAATAATAGAAAAATGTCCTATATCTAAATTTATTATTTCTCCAATTAAATCATGTATAATGTAACGTACCAATTATGTTGTTAGTGTGTATTTTCAACAATAAAGAAAATGACCCACTTGCAAGGAGACATGTAGTTCTCACTTGGTAAAGGAGTCGAGCACGACCACAAAATTGATTCAATAAAAAGGGTGAATTCGACGAAACAGAAAATGAATAAAATGAAATAAAATTGAGTAATTACAATAAAAGAATAGCTGTATCTTTTGCATTTGATAGTGAAGTGTTGGCAAGGTCACTTATTTGCTCTGTCGCGTAACACCCTTTCGCAGTCCTCTGTTAGTCTATCTCAGACCGATGAATTCTTTGAAGAATTTTCTTCTACTGAAATTGTGTTCTCTAAACGGAAGCCCCTGACCAGCATTCTTAAGAAGAGGAAACGGAAAATCAAAACTAAGCATGTGTTTGGGAAACATTTTTAGCAAATTATAAGTTACTTCTACTAACAAAGTCAAACTTTCATTTCAACTACACATCAAAAACTATTACGCGTTATAATTAACACATTTTGTAGTTCCCACCACTAATCTTTCTAAAAAATTGCTAAAACATTTTTCTTGTCACACACACACTGAGACATCCTTTTTCTTTATTTGCAGAATGGATGAGCATTTTGAACCTTACAAGCTCTAAAGTTGATATACATCATACATGTAAAAGTTTGCCTTCCCTCGTAAGTAAAAGAAAGCGAAAACAAATGCAGAATCCTATCATGTGTTATTTACATTTTTTCTTCACATTTTAGAATTGCGTATACGACTATGAATAGGATTTTGAAAACGAAATGATGTCAAATTTGTCCATGATGCAAATTTGAACAACAAATTAGCATACAATTCTAGAAATGTGCGTAATTCAACAAATAAACTCATTGGAAACAATCCTTGGTGGAGCACATAGCAAAACTCCCCACGCATAATTAAGAAATGAAGTTAATCATCTTCCTAGAGAATAAGCCTTGCAATTGTTCAGTTTAGTTGACATAGTTTAGTCATCTTCTAATTATTATCAATTATAGGCTAGAAACATGGATCAAATAGCAAAAAACATATAACTATTTGGACATGTCCAAAATGAAATGTTTCCAGACCACCATTGCAGCCAAAGCTACTGCTATTCCAGTCAAACGTAGTTTTGTGCTTAAATTGTATTAGTGAAAGAATATGGAACCATAAAACCACCAAGGGCCGAGCTCATTAAAAAATGCTAGGATTATATAAATTCCAAGTTAGCAAAACACAGTAATCCTAATCACTGATGGACTAAGGGGTACAAGTTAAAGCGCCCATCTCAGAGCTTACCAGTATTAACACACCTAATAAAATTTTCCACGAGGCCTAGGTTAGCTTCGCTCATTTGCAGCTCGAGACCAATGAGAGTATATTCGTTCATAAAAATTATATTCGTTGGTTATGTGCATGTCAAGTCACATAACCACCGTCATAAAAACTTTGCCCATATTTACTTTAAATAAGTTCACAGATATCGAAATTTTACCAGGACTCAAGGTCACTCATGGCAGGCCAGTGTCAGTGGGATAACTCCCCAGCACCCTCAAGAATGTTGCAAATTCCTGCAAAAAAAGCATACATTTTGATGACGGAACAATAATAAAATGATAATAATAGAAGTTGAAAGAGCAAGTGGATAATATCAGAGCTCAAAGTAAACACTGAAGATTTAGTGCTTGTATGGGAAAGCTTAAAAAATTGATATAAGTAGAAGTCAAAGTCAAAATTTAATTTTAATTACATATTTCCTGGAACCCATAACTTTCATCAACTTTTCAACCATACATTTCATCAATTTTTATCAAAATCTGCTATTTTTTTTATTTTTATCAAAAGCTTTGTCAAACAACCCCCAAGTGCCATAGACTTAATCTCAGCAAATCAGAACTTTCTGGACTGAAATAAACTTCATCAATTTACTGGAACAATGTAGTCTACAGTCTACTTATAGAGACTATAAACTTAAGGAATCAGAATCCTACTTACTAGGAAAATGTTAGAAAATAGGAAAAGACAAAAAACCTAGTGTAACTAAGAAAGCTTGAAGAACCAAGAGAACTTCAAAGCCAACTATAACTACATGATTCAGTGGATATTGTCAAACAAAAGATCTCCACTTGTTATGCTTCGAATCGAGTTTCTTTTGTGAATTCAAATACCGAAGTACAGCACGATCAGGATAAACAACAAAAAACTGATGTAACATATAATGTTGCTAATGCGAAGAGCTCAAACTAAGGCATAAAATTCCACATCATGTGCTCATCCCTATAATAATGTGAATTACAATGTTGTCAAGACAAACAGCCACCAAAACTCCAATGTAATTTCTCCATCATCTCATGTGAAAGTGTTGGGTGCATTGGAAAGACCAAAAGGCATCACAAGACATTTGAATGGTCAATATCGAGTTGTCAATGTTGTTCCCCATTCATCTTCACTCCTAATCCAAATTTGATGGCCTCCTTTTAAGCCTGCTCAGAGAATGCAATTGATCCAACTAGTCAGTCTAGCATCTTTTACCTTATCCTTGAATTCAGAATTGACACAACAATAATTTGCAATTACATGACTGTCTCCACAAATTCTCCACGATCCATATTTTTTTTTGTTCAAGTCAGCAAGTACGCCACTTTGACATTTTAGCATGAATCCCATAGCAATCAGATGTCCCACTTGATGTCATATTTCTGCTTGATATGCTACTGGTATATGTTATTGCCACTCCTAATATCCAAACAATTACATGTTAAATATCTCTGATTGGTGGTGGTCAAGTGGGGAAGCCTGAGATCATATTATGATCAATGTTTTGAGTTTCCAACTGGTAGCGTGAACACTCTTATTATTCCTAGAATCCTAACAAAAAACATATGAAGAGCTTTACTCCCTAATTATCTTCTCAAATTGGCGAGGATTGAGAAACGATTAGCCTTTGTGTTATAACATTATAGATTTCGTGATACCTCTTTGAAAGAATGTGATACAGCTTCTTGTTATCTTTGTGAAGTGTAGGTCTATGGTTAGGTACAATGGGCATATCACTATCAAGAAAATATTGTCATCCTAGTAAGATGAGAGGCGTCCATGGTTAGGACATCACAACAAAGTTCATCTTGCTAGGTGTAGTCATCAAAAAATACCCCTAAGCAATAGGAATTTTTAGTGGCTTGACAACTACTTTAGATCAAAGCTGCACGGATTCAGATAAGTAATTCGAATATGATACGATATGGGTACGTCGATACAACGTTTTTAAAAAATTAGGATATGCGAATATGTGTATATATGTAAAAGATATAAAAATTCAACATAATTTCATTAATATAAAAAATTTAAAACAGAAATATGATAATAAATATAAAATAAAACACAAACATTTTATTTTATTCTTTAATTGTCCCAACTTCAATTTCTTTGACATAACCAACATCAACTTCTTCATTATCAATAAAAATAGCACTCTCCAACTCTATTTCATCCAATGATAGATTAGCATCCTCAAACAGTTTAATACCTTTAAGAGTATTAAGCGAGTCTCCAACAATGTCCCACAATACTATTATCTATTTCCAATGACAAAAATTTATTTTTCAACTATTAACATAGTTTTACATGTATTAAAAAATTTAATACTAATGTGTATTTTCAATTAAAAAAAAAAAACTCCAATTGCAATTAAGTTAAAACTCTAATTGTGTATGTCCCATAAATATTATCCATTTTCAATAACTTATTGACAATAACAATAGTTATCTATTAAATAAATTTTTTGCTGTCAATCTATAGCCATTGATAATGAACTTTAAAGGAGTTTAAAACTAATAACTCTTCTTAATGTGTCCTAATGATACGTATTAAAAATAATTAAAAAATATGTATTCGATACATATCAAAAATTTAAAAAATATAAAATAATTAGAAACATACATATCCGATACATATAGGAGCATATCGGACAGTATCCAAGTTTGAATACATATCAAATGTGGGTATGTAATGAGTTTACAAGTATCCGTGTTTCTTTAACTTTAGATATTATATTTCATAGCGTAAACTTATCACTCCACATACCTTTTCTTTACATTTGACTTAGGTACAAAAAATACTTAAGTCATCTTCAATCCTCCTTTCTTCCGACTACATAAGCTCATTGAACAACCAGACTTTCTTCTTGGGCAACAGATCAATTTCATCTCCCTAATCTCCGCATCCTTTCAACAATAAAGTCTTGCCTTGGATGGGTAGTACTTTTATTTTCTCTTCTTTCTTATTAGCAAAATTGTCATCACTTATCATAACTAAGTTGACAAAGAAACTTCAATTCAACTTCTATTATATTAACTTGATAAAGAGATGCATAAGCATGACCTATCTCAAGACAATTGATACATTGAATGGTAGATTGTGTAGAATTTTTTGTCATCGGCTCTCCCAGCTCCAAAACATATAATTTTTTTCATTTTTCACCTATATTTGATCCTTCAACAACTTTGCTCGGTGTACGCCCAATTTTGCTGGTTGCCTGGAGCCTTTTAGATGTCATCCATGTAATGTTTCTGTCTAAAACAACAGCTAAATTTCTACTATTCAAAGAGGTAATCTCAATTGACTCACAGTTTCCTGTGCCTTTGGAGCATATTTATATGAATATTTAACCTTGAAAATATGGCAAATTGGCAATTCTCAATCCCAAGAAATGACAAGTTATGAGTTGCTCATCCGTCTTAAGAGGCCGGCTCGATGTGATGGTTATAAATTCAAGGGTTTACTCGGCAACAACATCCAGTTTACGCAAATGTGGAAACGTTTTAACCAGACCATGATAATATTAGCAAGCAAAAATTACTTTCACAATGTTACCTTCATCAATTCCTAAGTAAGAATGCTCAGTTTTTCCTTGCCTGGTTTACCGCTATTCCAACCATTTTCATCACAGTAAGGAAACTATCTTCTGTTTCAGTTTCAGCCCTACTCGCATTGACTTCCATTAGAAAAAATTCTCCAAGCTTGCTTCCTAGTTTTGTGCATCCATTCTTCATAGAAATCTGAAACGTCAATTTGAAATCCTAAATTGATATTAAGAGGTATTGTTAACCACTCTTCTAATCTACATGCTCAGATTGGCATGAGCTACATGTTCATGGAAAGGTATAATATTCTTGACCAAAATGCCCCCCTCATCCTCCAAAACTCCTTCCAATAGATCAAAAGTTTAGCAGTTGCCTTTTGGTACTTCCCTTTGGGCTACCATGATCTCTACGTAATTTTTCCATCCCAAGTTGCTGTATCCACCTCGAAATCCCTTCCACCTGTTGAACTTGTATCTACCTAGGAATTCTTGATCGTTGCATTACCATGATAAATTTAGATTGATGGATGCTCTAATACCAAAATTGACGAGGAGAAAAGCTTAAACCAAGAAATGACAGATCGAAGTTAATACTACAGAATTAGCGCTTTAGACTTAAATCACAACAAATTAGAATTTCTGTACTAAAGAATAAAGTTCTTCCATCAATGATTTTGTTGGATTTTGGCCTATACCTAGGCTTTAGAAACCTAAGACTTCAGAACAATTCTAACTAGGAAACCTATATCAATAGGAAAGTCCAAAACCCAATGTAACTCGAAAAGTTAAACCAGTAGGAAAATTCTAGAACCTACTATAATTAGGAAGTTTAAATCAGTAGAAACTTATTCTAGCTAAAACTTAAGAGAAAAGGAACAAACAAATTTAATGTGTCAAAACTAATCCAAGAAGGATTAGGGAAAAAAGCCTACCCTACATAGCTTCATGAACAATACATAATTTCTTCAGATAGGATCTTAAGATGGTTTGCAACCGTACCTTCAGATGACCAAGAGCATTTTGGGCTCTTTCGTCAGCCATGGATGCTTCAAAATCAACATAGAAAAGATATGGGAAATACCTGCCAGAATGTGATGTCCGATTAGAAATAAATGCTTGCAAAGTAATAAAATAGCCAGATGTTTAGAGATGCGATTGGTAATCAAGCATCTATTGGAACCAAATATGTGTCTACTATAACAAAATGCAGTACACTCATATGTAGACATGTTTCTGCGACTTCATTTACAAGATTAATAACAAAAGATCAACAGTTTGGTGAGCATTTACTTGGGAAATCCATTGGTACTGTCATCAAGTGTTGGCAAAGTCTGCTTCTGCAGCGGACGGCTTTCAATCTAAATAGGCAGAAAATTAACGCTGAATTTGAGTCATGGACAATAACTGACCAGAGACGATGCTTGCAGAATCAAAGGAAAGAAAAACTCACCTTTGTCAGGTTAATATTCCTCATGGCGAAAACAGCAAGTGCTTTGAAAAGCATCCCTGGACCTTCCTCAAGTGAGAAGACTATACTTGTCTGATAAATGAATATTATGACAAAATAACTAGTTGCACAATGACTGCAAAGAGGGTATAAAAATGAAGTCGAGATACACGCCCCTGTTTGAAAAAACTTTTTTGAGATTATAAGTTGGTGGATCTCATGAAATGTGTGGTTAAAAAATAGATAAAAATTGTGGGTACAATGAAATGTGTGGTTAAAAAATGAAGTTTGACTAGCTTATAATCTCAAAAAAGCTTTGCCAAACAGGCGCTGCATTTCTTTTCAAGTTCCTACAGCTGTTATATGCGGTAGCAACCTTGAAAGGTTTATCAGTGCCTGGTATAATAGGTTCCCTAGCCAGCATAAGGAAGCGGGTGACATTATCAGAATCATCCTGGACAGGAACAAGGAAGACAAATGATAAAATACACGTGTTCATGTGTACTAATATGTGAGACTTCACATGCTATCAAATATCAATTTATCAACTTAGAAGTCTACAAATCTACCTGTATGTCTTCAGCAAGTATATTCAACCCATAAATTCTAGCAGCAGCCTTGCTAGCAACTGCTCCAGCATCCTTGAGTTTATGGAAAGCAACATGCTACTCTTTCGAAAAGCAAAAGCATGAAAAGTTAAAAATATGAACCATACTCAATTAGTTTTCTTAGCACAAGCATAAACCTAATTAAAATATCCAAGGCGTGCAAGAGAAACTAATCATGCTTTTTTCTGAAGCTAATCAAACAGGAGAACGGCCTGAACCTAGGCAAGACTTGAAAAAGTTGGATTCAAATTCCTTTGCAGGTAATTAACCCATGCATGACTAGCTATAAGAAAGAACGAGATGAAAAATGATAGAAGATCAGGGTGTAGAATGAAACATCATTAGATCTGGAAAATTATTGTATCTATCAAATTTTAGTCACCTTGGCTGCACCAGCAGTATCATCCACAGCTTCTCTCACCAGTCCCAATCCAGTTAATGTGCTCTCACACTGTGCAAGAGCCTGAAGCATCAAAATATACGGGTTACGATCTGCATCTCTGTTGGATGCATTTGATTATTAAGTGAAACATACCTGAGGATGGCTAAGAACCCTTTTTAGGTCTTCAACTAGGACTCCATGGTTAGCCAGTAAGCAATGTCTTATTGCAAGTTTAACTTCTCCGACTATATGCAACCTGTGTCGAAGTAGTAGGTCATAGTTCCGGTGGATGCTACCGCCCAAAGAATTTTCTATTGGTAAAACTGCTCTATCAACGAGCCACTTTTCAACAGCCTGTGGAATGTCGACCCAAAAGGAAGGCGAAAAATGATGAGGTGAGAACAAGGATCAGATTCGTCAACTAGAGATGGCCACTTTTTATCTAGTAATCTGCAGTTTGACTCACCTAACATATTCATCTTACCTTACTATTGATATTTTATTCAAAATATTTGTTGATAGATTGGAAAATAATTACATATAAAAATTCAATGAAAAATGGTTTATCCGTTTTGTCAAACAATGCATATTAAACTATGCATGCATAGACTAGGATACAGATTAATATCGATTCTGGAAGAGATGAACTACCATATCAATTACAAGAAATACAGAACATTTTTAAAGAATACATAGATGACGGTGAAGTTTCAGTACAATATAAATTTTACAGATATTTCTCCTCATACGATGTCCATCAAAGGAGAACTGATTAATAGAGTAGTCTGCAATATTTGAAAATTACATATAATTCATGCAATATATATTATCCAAGTCCTCTCTATGCATCTCTCATTAATACTAAATACAACGGGACAACACCAAAAGTGCTGCTCACAACATAAATTGTCTCTCCCATCCCCAGGTTGAGTCTGGGAAACGTAAAGCATATTATAAAAGACATAGACACTGACAAACAGAATGAAATCTTTGCACATCATAGAACTGATCCAAATTATGCAGTAATAGTTACTGTCACAAGTATACGTGGTCGCATTGGAATTTAACAATAAGAAGAATATGCAAATTTCTGTGCCATTGTGATTATTAAAATTATCAAACTACATTCTCTCTGTCATTTATTTTATATTCACTCTTCTCTCCCTTTTGTTTTATCAGGCGCGTATTTGAGAGGTTGTAATGAATCAACTCCACTACATTTTAAGAGAAAAAGCAGCACCACAATAACAAATTTCCAAATGACAAATGCAGTACTTAGTTGAGCACATTGACATACATTTTGGTCATACAACAACATAGAAGGCAGTATATCAGCATATATCTAGCAAAGCACGAACTTTATAAAAATGAAGTGATAGAACTGAAGACCATCCAGTTTAGCAATGATATCAAGTTCATAAACAGCATAAGAGAGGCAACATATCTATGAAGAAATTAACAGATATCCGCATTTTAATCTAGACAAGCAGCCGTTCCATAACTTACCTCGAACGCTGTATCGAACTGTTCACATGGAACTGGTTCACAATTTGGGTATGCCTTTTCTGCTGCAGACTCACTATATGCACCTCGAACCCCCTTTTCAAGAAAAATATAAACAGAACTTATTTAAGTTCATTCAAAGATATGGTCAAGGCACCATGACGCATGAGGACATGGTACCACATACGTTATTAGCACTGTAAGCTTTCAAGGTTAATCAATGTCGATACCTGATAAGCAACACGGAGGCTAGACCCTTCCGAGGTCAAATTAGACAATTGGGCCGACGTTAAAGGCCCTGAAAATCCAAAAATCAACAATTTAATCCCCCATAAATTTAAAAAATCACAAACCCAGTAAAATAATAAAATAAAACATACTCGGAAGTGAAGCGGGAGAATCTTTGGAGTCAAATTCGTAGGGGGAGTCTTGAATGAGCTTCTGCAGGTCAATTGCTTGGATCTTTTTATTATTTTTGCTATTGGTATTGCTGTAGCAGGCGTGAAGGGGGATTTTAAGGCGTCCTTGGGAGAGTTGTGCGGCAGTGAGAGGCTTTGGATTATGGATTTTGGAATCGGAATACAGAGACGGGATTAGGGATCGTGAGGTTGTGGCCGCCATTATTGAAATGTTGCATGAGAGAGGGAGAGGGGGGAGTGTTTGAAGATAACACAGGTCGATCTAGTGAACTAATGGCGGTGAACTGGAACATGAATTGCAAATTTACACCGGTCTAGGGCCCGAGGGATTTTGAGAATTGATATTTTGATCGTTAGAAAAAAAGTGGGATTCACGTGTAAGAGAAGAAGTCAAAAATTACGATTTGAATAGTAAAATAACGGTTAAAAAATCAATTTTTTGGAACAAAAAATCTCTCCCAAACAGGCCCTAGAAGTGGTCAATTCGCCAGCTCGCCTAGGGATGCTCAAGCTTGATTTGACTCGTTGCATGATATGGGCTCGACCAATTTGTCAATGAGTCGAGCTTGGGCTGGCTCGTTGACCAAGAGATCAAGCCTTGCTCTACCCACATAATTGATCAATGAATTTTTGCAATTAGACATAGCACAGGATCCGAGCTTGATTCGACATGTCAAGTTCAAAATCAATATCGGCTCGTGAATATACGATCAAGTTGGTCATGGATTGAGCTCTTACTAGTGGATTGGGCCGCTTACCAACTCTATCTTCGAGAAACTTGAAACATGCATATTTGTTTTATTTTTGGGTAAGAGCTTATGTATGTTTTTATCTCATTTTAACTTGTAAGTAATTTATCCAAATCATACATTGATGGCCTCTGCAAAAGATTAATGAATCTGATTAATGTCATTTCGAAATCTCAAGACTTGTTATTCAGGACAAACACCACGTGAAATTGACATGAATGGCACTGAAACAAAGGTAGCTTTCAACTTGTTGCAAGAGCTCATCACTGCGATGAGGAACTTGTTCCATATGATACAACTGTCACTTGACATAAATATCTGAAGGCCTGTTTGATACAGGCCAATTTCATGAATTTTTCACCCAAATATGTTGTTTAATAGGCAAAATTTTCTATGTAATTCGTTTTTCACCCTAGCCCCCACATTATCCAAATTCTTGGTTTTTAAGGAAAGTGTTTTCCTTTGGTTTTGGTGAAAAAGTGTTTTCCAACTTCTTCTCCCTTTTTTTTGGGTTAATTTTTTATTTTTATTTTTGACAATAAAAACAAATTTTATCGATAATTGTAACAAATTCTATCCTTTTAGTTAACAAATTTCATGAAAAACAACGTCAAACGAATATCAGAAAATTTAAAATTTCAACATTTTTCAGGTGAAAATTTATACTAATCAAATACATTTAATTGACAATTTTCAGTAAAACAAGTTCTAGACAATTCAATTCCTTGAATTTCGTTTTCTTTCCACCCGAATTTCATTCCCACAATCAAATGGACCCTAAAAGGAGGTAAACTTGCAACTTGTACCATATGATACGAGACAATCACGTTACTTGACATAAATAGGTTGTACTATATGTACATCACAACTTAGAAATTTGTTTATTAAGAAATGATATGGTGGGACTTGTACTCAAAATCTCAGCAACCAAATAATAATAAAAAATAAAAAAAAATTGCCCAATTTCTTTTTCCCGTTAACTCACTTTACATAATAACAACAATTTAAGTGGTGTCCGGAAAAAAAAATTAAGTGGTGAAGAGAATTTGATAATTTTAATTCAATTTATCGTCGTCTCATCAATCAGTAACTGGTAATGAATAACAAAAATTTCCCGACATAAAATAGCACTAAGATGAGGTAACCTTGCATTCCGTTGACGCTTAAACAAGATTATAAATAAATTCATGTTATACTTTATTCAAATAATTTCAAAACTCTCCGCGATTCAAAATATGTCAACATTTTACAAGTACTCGGATCAAAACTACAGAACGAACTTCGCTCGACAGTTCAAGATTCTTAACAATTCATAAAAGTGTCGGCAAACGTAACATTTTTTT
>NW_019237714.1:8019-69419 GCF_002742605.1 Olea europaea var. sylvestris | reverse complement strand
CCAAAGTGAAAAAGAGAGAAGCTTATATTTCCCATTTCTGATGTTTTAGACTTCGACGTCTCTTCCACCTTGGGATCATTTGGTGGCGATGATGGACGAACTTGAAGAGATTAGCTCAATAAATCATCTCCTCTCTTCCTCTCACTACTAGCTAAACCTATATATATATATATGAAGTAACAACTGGCTAAACCCATAACAATCAAAGTCGAATCACGAGCCTATATTAATTAATGACTAGTGAAGCAAATTAAATGAAGTAACAACTGGTATCATAGAGAGGCGGCCGTAAACTAGATAGTCTTGACCAATTTGAAGGATCATTTAACGTAGTTGAAATAACTGAAATTCTTCTTGTTCAGCCAAGGCAAATTCCATTGAATTCAAACTGTTTCAATGGTATATTTTTCTTCATTATGGTTGACAATAAATTTGATACTTTTTTCTTTGACAACAATTTACACCATTAATTTTAAATACATTCATCCTATCAGTCTAAGGCCAGCCCAAGCCAAAGGCGAACTAGGCCAAAGCCTAGGGCCTAAAAAAAAAAAATTATTTGGGGGGCAGGGGTGGGGGCCCCATAAGTAAGGCCCAGTCCCCAATCAGTTCAAAACCCACCCAAGACTTAATATATATTGAGGCCTAGCCTAATAGGATGAATGTATTTAAAATTACAGGTGTAGATTGTTGTAAAAAAGTATCAAATTTTTTGTCAACCATAATGCACATATAACATGACTGAAAAACTACATGTATATTATCTCACGTATTGGTGGCAGCCGCAGTGTGGGGGTTCGATTTCTGAGACATGAAATTAGATTCCTTGTAAGCGCAGTGTACATGAATCTCTTGTTCCCTGACCTATTGGAGCACATTCCGAATTTTACCTACTTCACTAAGTTCTAAGGACGAGACAGTGGAAACCCTCAAATTGAGGTTCAACGTTTTTGAAAAACTACATGTATAAAGTCGTGTCGGCCCTCTACATTACAAGGGGCCTACATGACCCTGTATGTTTAGCAAGCTTCACTCAACTGATAGGTATCTTATCTTGTTAAATTCAAGGATATTTCTCTTTGCAGCCTGTGCAAATAGCACAACCCTAAATTCAAAACCTATTTCCTCTACAAAACAAATTAGAGAGATTAGACAGTTTATACTTTACTTGGCAACAGAGAAAAGACAGGAAAACTAGATGGACCCACCCAGAAAGCCAATGGAGATGAGGAGTGATTTGACATTGCAATTCCTCGACTTACATGTTACAGTTGCCGTAATTGTCCGACACGTGTACTATTCATGCATTTGGTATCATCAACTGGGCCCCATTGTCACCACTCCCTAAAACTTATTGTGGGCCATGCATACCCAAATCTCATTTTTTTTTACAAAATGAAAATGGTTTATTTTCCTGTGCAGATTCTTTTCTTCACAAGGATGCTTTCACAATTGGCACAGTTTCCCAACCCTACTTTCACTTTGTTCAGTGTTTTATTTGACCAGTCAACTTCCTTGACTGATGCTGGCTACCCACGATCTCCATGGTCCCAAAGTTTTGCATTGGGGCCCACCGCAATTTTCTGTTCGAAATTTGGGGATTCTACCATTGTTTTGAAATTCAGATCAATCGATTGGACTGAAAAATAGATAATCAAGCCACGTTTTATTGATAGAAATAATTTTAAAAGAGTTAAGAATCAGTTAGTTCATTCCAAGAATTACTCGATTCATTTATAAACTCGTTCATTCACCTCTACTCATTGACTTTTTTATTTTTGAAAAATCGATTTGTATTTATTTTCCCTACAATTTCCTCTAACGTATTTGTTGTTATTATTGAGAGAGAGTTGTGATCGTCCATCCTCAGTGAGGAATAGTATTTACAAGAGGGAAGTAGCAATCAAGGTGCTTCACCTCTTGAAATACATTTAGATAATAGTTCGTCGAAAACTCTCAGTATTCCCTAAAACAAGAGGTACTCTGTGATAGTGTGTGTAGGCTGCCGAGGGGAGGCATTGTCTGATTGTCATGGGATCCTAAGTGGAATCAATCATTGTCTGTTTATTAAAACATAGAACTGAATGATGACACATTTAGACTATTTGTCTCTGATAACATTGATTTTCCCACCAACCCAATAATAATTATAATACTGGACCCCCTAAAAAAACTAATGTTGTTAGGATTGAGAAAGATTTCAAAGTGGTTTAGGTATTAGGATTTGTAATCTTCTTTTAGTGGCTGATTAGCATTTCATTGGATTGCATGTGATTATCATTTTTTGTCGTTTCTATGGATAAGAACCAATTCTTACTTTAAATGAATTGTCATTAATGCTTTAAAATAAGTTTTTATTTTTTTTCGGAAAATGGTTTTAGAAATAGGAATTTTTTAGAGAATGTGTGGTCAAAAATTAGAAAAAAAAAATTAGGTTTACGCATAGAATATTTTATGTAGAGAATGTGTGATTGAAAATGAATTTCAGAAAAAATAAAGAATTTTATTTTAATGGTTGTCAAACATGGGCAAATTAATAAGATGTATATTAAAACTCTAACAAGAACTTTTGCAATGATAAGATAGAGGAATGTGTTTTCATTTTTTTTTTAATATATATGTGTGGGGAGAGAACGATGGATGATTGCATCGCTACAAGCTAGCACAGTACAGATTTTTCTTGAAATTTCAAGATCAAGTGATTTAGTGAAGATAATTTTCATTTTTGATCAAATAGATTAACGAGCGAGGGAAAAGAAAAGAGATTGAACCCAAATCATAGCACCGGGTTAGTGAGTAGACATGTAATGTGATATGTGAACCATTTAATGAACCTACTCTCCTAAGTAAAAATATATTACATTACTTTTTGTAAATATTTAAAATTAATCTCCAAAACTAAAGAAGAGAAATATTGTTATTGAAACTCCAATCTATGTAATATTTTGAAAACGCTCCAAATTTCAATAATCATTCTTATTGTATTTTTTTCACATGTAAACAATTTTTTATGGAATTTTTTCTATATATTAACTCATTGTTAAAAAAATAATAATAAAATAAAATTCATTTCCTAACTTCGCCCTTGATACAGTACTAAATAAATTTGAACAACATAAATTCGGTCGTTGCGCAAAATTTCACATGGTTATAATAGAGTTTGATACTTATCCCAATGACTAGTCGCTAAACCAATACCGTTAAGAAGTGGAAAAATGAGGGGCAATGTGAAGGAAAGCAATGGATTCTGAAGGGATGCATGAAAATAAAGTGGATATTCTCTGTCTAATGGATGTCGCCTACCCCACATTGTTCTATCATCATCATCGGTCTATAAAAAACCTAACCCTATGAATATCCATTTCAATTGCAGGGGCCCACAAAACGCATCCCCCCCCCCCCGCCCCCCGGGAATCCAAGCGTTTCAATTGAATTCGAATTTGTTTTAAAACTTGACTTGTGAGCATGTTTTAATTTTGGTCATTGAGTTTTAACTTTTATACAAAATTTAGATTGAATTTATAATATCTTATCTTATTATATACTCAATTCGACATGTGAAAACTAACGGAACATGTGATTATAGAAATCCTACGTGAAATAATTTTTGAAGTTAAGTTAAACTCAACTTACATGTGGTAGATGGAATTTAGGTTTCGGATATTTTATTCTCAAAGTTTGATTTTAATTCCGTGAACTATGAAGCATGTTTTATATTATTGTAAATTATAAAAATGGATTTGGTTGTAAAAGTAGGGTTTTTTTTTTTGGTAGCATATTATTCCCATTTAAAGTTTCAAATTATTTCAGAAGAATTTTCATCCTGCACACACAAGTTCTATTAGTTTTCAAAGACCAAGTTTAGTCTAGTAACTAACGGGAGAGAGAAATTAGAAGTTCATTAAGTATGACGACCAAAATAGTTCATACCCATAGGTTCAGTGTCAAAACAAGGTTTATACCCAAGATATATAATGTATTCTACTCGATTTGTAATTTTGGTAAATTGTACTTAATAGAGCTGTATATAGAAAACAAAGTTTGACACAACCAACAAACACTACCAATTGGATCAATCGGGTTGAACGGCCATCCATAAAATGTTTGAACTGACTAGTATACTTTATTCGTATAAAAGCCACTTTGAAACTTGGAAGTGTTAGACAATGAAGTTGGAATTTGGTTGGAAATAAACACAATTCGTAGTTCAATGTATCCAAATTTGGCATGGCAAGCACACACAATCCCCATTGATATTTTCTAAAATTGAAGTAAAGTAACTAATTCGATATTATTCTAAATGTTCGGTGACAGGCTGACCGCAGGTGAAATTTAACCGTCTGCAACCGTCTCTAATAATTATTGCCAATAAACCAGTTTTTATTCAAATAGGACAAAGACGCTCGAACTTTGAAATAGAATGTAGGTGGGACCATTTGCATAATCATGCCACTGGGACCCATCACAGAATTGGCTGACAGCTAATTCCTCTGTGTGAATTGTCTCTTACACACTCTCCCTCTCTCCTCTCCCCGACCTCTCTCTCTCACTCTATATATATGTATATGTAGAGGCTTGGGTGGAGCTATCTTGCAAACTTTTATATTACTTAATTCTCTCAAAAAACAATTCTCCATCTGTTCTTTGTACTTTCACAATTCAGGAGGAGATTTGATTGTTGCATGGATGGATCCTTCAACTGCACACAACCAGGTGGGATATACAAGTCTTTCTTGATTCATTTTGATATATTTTTCACTTTTGATTTCATTTTTTAGAGTGATTTTGGGTTCTTGATTCAAAAATCCGCATGGGTCTTCTTTCTCTAATTATAATTCCTTTGTTGCTGTTCAGGAAATGGGTTCCCAAACACTAGAAAGCATGTTGGTTTGCAGCACAAAACCCCAGCAAGAAAAGAAGCCAAGGCCTAGTGAGCAATCCCTAAGATGTCCTAGATGTGACTCTAACAACACCAAGTTTTGCTATTACAATAACTACAGTCTTTCCCAGCCAAGATACTTCTGCAAGTCATGCAGGAGATATTGGACTAAAGGTGGAACATTGAGAAATGTTCCAGTGGGTGGAGGGTGCAGGAAGAACAAAAGATCATCAGCAAAGAGAAGCCAAGATCAACCATTGACAACAAATTCCTCCAGTCCTTCTAGCTCTTCTTTAACACCTCTATCCTATGAATCCAATGATCTCAGCCTTGCAATTGCCAGGCTACGAAATCAGACCACCGGAGTAATGGGATTCGACGGCCATGGTTTTTCCATGTCAGGTAATCCTAACATCCCTTGTTATGATTCTGGGCTTTTTGACGAGATTAGAGGTGGATTTTTCGAAAACCCGAATGAATTCCACAATCTGTACTACGGGAATGGAAACATGGGGTATTTGGGAAATGATGGGATGACGAACATGCAAATTGAGGAGCTAAGTGTCGCACAAACAAGAGTGAAGCAAGAAATGCACAATGCAAGAGAAGATGAAAGAAGAGAATTGTGGGGATTTCCATGGCAATTTGGCAATGGGGATACAAACCATATGAATGGAAATGCCACATCTTGGCATGGACTTCTCAATAGCCCTCTCATGTAGAGAGAGAGATAAAAATCAAGATTTGCAAGAAGAATTTTCAATTTTTATATATTATTAGTTATGTTTGTATCAAGAGGCTTGATTCACTTGAATCATTCCTTTGTTCTTTGTTCTTTTTTTTTTTTGGGCCACTAAACTAATGGAATTTCATATCTTTTACTTCTTTTATTCAAGTAAGCAACCATGCTGTATTTTCTATTTTGTCCGCTTATTTTGAGAATCGACAATTGTGTTTCATAGTCCCTACACAGTCTGAAGACTCTGAACACTTCGAACTTTAGAATCAATACTTGATAATGGCAGTGTTTGTTCGATGATATGCTTAGTATATAATGTTAAATAGTAGTCTGTTATGTAGTGGATGATACTATTTTTTCTATTCTTTAATCCGACTCTATTATCCCAACCATGACTTTAAAGAATTGCTAGTTTTCAAGATATTCTGTCATGATTGTCTTAGATCATGTGATTATTAAATTGTGTGAAGACTAAATGAAGGAATAATTAAATGATAATTAAATGGGAACAGTTCTCTTATCCCTAAGCTTTAGAATTTCAGCGAGAAATGAGCACCAATTTCAAGATCGCTTGCCGGCCCAAATCTTTCGAAAGATTTGGGCATGAAATTAGTTGAGTTTAATAATGGAAAAAGCTGTTCTTGTTCAAACAGGGGTTATGTGGCCGCCAATTCGACGGACAGGCCGACGTGGCCCTGTTCATATAGCAAAATTGTTTAATGAAATTAGAATTCAGCTAGAAAATTTGACTAATTTTGAATTGATTTGAAAATCTATAAAGATTTTCTGATACAAAATAAAGGAAGCCACTAAATGACACTCCAAATTTTAACCATTTTACATAGTTGCCATCATTGGTAGATCTTTTAATTTAATAGTTTCAATTCCATCCTATTTGAAATAGATATTACTAAATCTCGATTTAGATATTTAGTTAAAGGATCCGCTAAGTCTTCACTCTTGATTAATTCCCTTATGTAGTCATGTCTAAGATTCGTGTCTAGACTTTCTGTTACATATCTCATTGTGTGCTTTTGCTAATGTAACTTGACTATCACACATAATAGATATTAAAAATGTATTCTTCAGTCCCAAAGATATCCCATAAAGTAAATCTTTAAGCCATTTAGCTTCTTTTTCGGTTTCTAATAATGCTACAAATTATGCAGTTAAAACTATATTATTGTGTTTATGAGTCATACTTAGTGAACCACTTTATCTAAAAGTATGAGCTGTTAGAGTCTCAACTTCTCTAACAAGAAATGAATCATGTTTTTGCAGCAAAATAATTTGAGCGAAATTTTATCATAGTGAAGGAAACCCGATATTCCCTCACCTCAGGATTTGGGTCACACACGGCATCCACAGCGACCGGGGCCCTTGTACAAGGGGCAAGCTTGTTGGGGCTTGGCACGGGAACAGCTCGAGGAAGGGTGCCTTCTGCACGTATTGCGGTTTCCATTCTATGAAAAATTGAATACTCGCTTCAAATTCTGTTGGTAATTCAGGCCCTGATCCTGAATCCATTACAAATTTGTCACCTTGGTCCCTCTCAATTGCTGCAAGTGACATAGACAGGAAATTCTTGACACAAGTCCAGTTGGGGAATGGTAAAACTTATGAGGTGAAAAAAAAAATAAAAAAATAAAAAAATATTAACATCACAGTTATTTTTCTTATTTAAATTTGATATACACCCGGTGATGTCATTAAATTTTGAATTTCAGGGAGTTGCTGTAAACACGTTTAATCTCAAAGACGAGATGTACTCATTAGTCTATGGTGGAAAAGTACCTGCACAAGGTTTTGATGGCTCCGAATCAAGGTTGAAAGAATATAGAAAAGACCCTCAAGAAAGTAACTTGTTTTCTTTATTTTTTTGTTTCCATTTTTATGATGAATATTAATGATGAGTAAATGTAGGTATTGCGATCCCGACACCTTAGACAAAAAAACTGGTAAATGGAACCATTGTCCTTTCACATTAGGTGGTGGAGAACAACCTCTAGTTGCTGGTGTAACCAGATCTATAATGCAAGATGACAGAATCAAAGATTTTGCCTTCTCCTTTCGCTTATCAGCATCCTACTTGGGGATGGTACCGAAGTTTTTAACTATATCAACACGACAAAGTAAATATATAATTCACATCACCCTCCTTTTCATTTCTCCAAACAATTTATATTTTAGCATACTTTTTACAAAATTTAAACTAATTATATATACTGTTAATTACAATGCAGTAATATGACCGCTACAATTCTTAAAGTGTGTTGAAGCACTACACAAAAGGCCCCCTTTGTTGTTTCCTTTTTGTCAAGAGGATCAAATCCAATTACAAGTGACATTATCTCGATATGAGACTTCGCATGAGGATGGATTCTTGGCCTTCGAACTAAGTTGGATGGCTGAATCGAGTAAAATAAATATTACAATAGTACGATATATTAATTTTTCACTACTTAAGTTAGTTGCCTTTTTGCATTCCTATAGCCTGCTCTATGTGCACCTGGAATTGACATTGTTGCTGCATGGTCAGAAGCAACTACAGTTACTGGATTAGAAGGAGATACCATAGTTATTCCATACAAAATTATATCTCGAACATCCATGTCTTGTCCTCATGCCACCGCTTCAGTTGCTTATGTTAAATCCTTTAACCCAACCTAGTCTCCCGCTGCCATCAAGTCTGATTTGATGACAACTGGTAGTTAATTCTCTTCCCTGAACACAGAATTAGAAACCCTAATTATATTCCAAGAGCAATCGATTTATAGAAATAAATAAAGATATGAAAGATTTATAGATGTTCGTTTCCATGTTAGATTATGTCCTCTTCCGTCACTATGATAATTCATCATGTTGAAAAGAAATTTACAAGATAAAATTGCATGCCTATATTCTGTAATTTCTTTTTCTCTTTTATGATGGTAATACAAAAGTAGAATTATCGTTCCTATTTATAAGATAAATTAGGAGAAAATCAAAATTTATGAGGTCCATTCGCATACTGAATGACAATAATTAAGCTTCACAACTTAACGGTGATAATGTTATGGAAAGTAACCAATGCTCTCTTTAATTTCTTCAACTACTCCAAGCAGTGCGACAATAAAAATGGACAGGGAATTTGCATATGGTTCCGGTCATATCGATCTAGTGAAAGGCTAGAAGTCCCGAATTGGGAGAAAATGACTACATCAAATTCTTATGTGGGCAAGGTTACAACACTAAGCAGTTGAGTCTTATTATTGGAAATAACAGCACTTGCACCCAAACTAACAATGGCACAGTGTGGGATCCAAACTATTCTTCCTTGCATTATCTACAACCTCTGGTGGTTTTGTCACCTGTGTCTTTCATTGGACAATCACAAATGTCGGTTCACCAGTATCCATGTACAAAACAATTGTTGTGGCACCGTTCGGACTCAGTAGTAAGGTAGTACCTTCTGTTCTTTCTTTCAAATCTATTGGGCAAAAACAAACATTAATTGTTGTTACAGTTGTAGCAACACTGAGTTCGAACAAGTTGTTTGGTTCTCTGGTGTGGGATGATGGAATGTATCAAGTGAGGAGTTCAGTCGTTGCCTATGCTATCTAATGTTTCAAGTGTGATTTTTATAATCATTAATTGAATTTTCTTCCATTTATTTGCCAAGAATTATATAACTTATGTGATGAATAGTTGTGCAAAAGTTGCAATGATTTATAATATCATGTTTCTGAATATTGAATAATTTATATTTGACTTATTATTATTATTATTGTTGTTGTTGTTGTTAAATGAATTAGATTGAAAATTTAAAAAAAAACAAAGTAGAGAATTTGTGACGGGGTCATGTTCTCTGTCCTCGCCGACATGCTATTCAGGTGAGGTCAAGTCCATATGCAACACTTATAGATCGTATTGCTCCCGTCATTGCCCATCACATGCTATTCCGATTTTGGCACAAGAGAGCCACATTAGTCGGAGCTCCGCCATCATGATTCAACGCAAAATTCCATCTAGCCTAGTGTTCATGTTCCATTGCGGTGGTGTCGATGATCTTGAAAGATCACATCGGGACGTTTTACCTCCTATCTTTTTTATTTTTTTGAAAGTCCCCCTTTCCCTATTTAAAACCGTTAAAACAATGAAAAGAAAAAGAGGAATTAAAATGGAAAAGATAAGAAGGAAAATCGATCATCTCCTCTAATACACCTCGTCCACCCTACTCCACCTACAGTTAAATCACTGCCATGGCACCACCCACTACAATCGAACAACTCAATACTAGGAGAAGTATTATTAACAACCATCTTATTATACTCTCATTGTAATTCATGATTAAACGTATTTCTTTTCTAATTGCAACTTGCATAAATTTCACGAATCTCTAAGTGGATTTAGGAGTGGGCCGAACCAAATACCAATGAAAATTTCAGAAATGGAACCATTGATTTCATAGTTAGCTATGGAACCGAACTAATCGGTTCCGATCCGATTCTTTAAAAATGTCAAAATAAAAGATTCACTAATAAAAAATTTAAAGTTGCTACACACGTGATACTTTTAATAAAATATAGAAGAACCGAACATACTATTTAAATATTAAAAGAAAACTAAGTCTACAAATTTAAAAATAATATCAAAATAATAAAAGTTACTATCATCAAGCAATCATCAACTTATATAAACTGCATAGTACTCCAATGATTAAACAAACTTCAATCGAAATCAAAATCAAAATCCTACATAGAATTGGACACCCTTTAAAAATTTATTGCAATTTCTGGTTCTGTCGGTATAATTTGTAGAAATCTAGATGAAAAGTTTTGATCAGATCAACAACTATATAATCGAAGTGAAAACAAAATAAAAATTTCGCATATTAGAAATGAAATTATATATTGTAAATAAATTTATTTAGATATAGATTTATTCAATATTCTAATTTGACTTAAGAATCAATTAATCAAAGAATTATAAGAATGGAGAATCAAAGAGAAGGAAAGTACTGGAGTCTAAAATAAAAAAGGAACTCGATTATTTTTTATAAAAGTGATTGAAGATTAAGTCATATATTTTACCAAAAAAGGAAAAAAATCCTATGAGAATCATTCGGTTCCCAACGGTTCCGATATTAGAACAAGGAACCAAATCGAAACTGATTAGTTCTTAATAATTTGTTCCAAAATCAAATCGTTGTTTAGAAAATCTGGAACCGAACCTGTCGAGTTTAAACGGTGTCGGTCCAATTCCACTGGTTTCGGGAAAAAAATGCCCACTCCGAGGTGGATTAGCCGAGGTCTTTAAACTGTTATTGATATGGTGGAGGATATATGAGGGAACAATATCTACAACCAATTTTTACGTGCCATTAAAAGAGCCTAATGAAAGCAACTTTTTTTTATTTTGAGGAAATTAGGTCTACTACTCCAAAAAGGGAAGGAATTAAATTAATACTCTTAAAACAACTTAAACCTCTTATAATCGTAATTTATGCGCTTACCAAAATCTAAAATTTCTTAACCAAGTACAGAGACCACCATACAGTCATTCTTGCAGAGAGAAACCTTCATCACCCACTATGCGAAGTAGTCATTTCACCAACACAAAGAAATAAGCTTAACCCACGTGAAGAAGAGGTGATGCACCCACCGATAGAAGGCTTTATCCACATAGAAAATCATGTCAAAAATGAAAGAACTTGTTGATCACTCCAATTTTGGCCGATTTAGCAGCTTTTTGTAATTTACCATGTTATTATTTTATGGGCTGCCTCACTATTTCTTGCCGGCCCAAATGTTTGAGTAAACTTGGGTCCATTATATTATCGGGTTGCTAAAACGTGTTTTACATAGAAGAAGCGTGAATGCCTCATTTAAAGGGGGTAGAGATCAGTTGTCCACATGGCTAAATCTCGTCCCTTGGTATGTGATGTTTGGCTGTTTAGATACTTAACTTGGTTTTGGCCCTAATTCCAGTGATGATACCGTGTGCCCTTTCGCCTGTTTTTCTTCTTTCTGAGTGAAAGATTAGGGTTCTTTGTTTCTTTACTGTAAATCCAAATATTCTTGGTGTTCTTCTCAATCTGATTTCTCAGTGATGTAGTATGATTGTTGTAGTACAGTCTATTAGTGATTGAGAGGTTGTTTTGGGTTTTTCAGTGTAAAGAGGCGAAAGGGAACTCGAAGAAACCCTTGGTTTCTTCGTACATTTGTACTATTCTCGATTGATACTTAGTGGATCTTGAGCTTTATTACCTTATGGTGATGCTTAACGGGTGATTAGGCCGAAAGGCTGAACATCCGGACCCTTTTTAGGACAAAACATATCTTTGTGTTCGATCTTTATTGTTATGCTATTTACAATTTTCTACAAAAATAACCGATCCGATTTCGACTCTTAGTGATTCGATTAAACAAGTGGTATCAGAGCCACAAATTTTAAAAACTTTCTAGCAAGAAATTGATTTACGTTTTCTGGTTCAGATCTGGGGTTTTTCTTGGAATTCTTTAAAACCAAAAGTTGTATTTTTTAATGTGACTCGTTTTAACTCGTCGTGATTTACTCTAACTCGTTATTGACTCTGTTTGATCCTTTGTTTTATGTACTGAGTTCTATCAATTTGAGTTGAACCAATCTGATCCTTGGTGAGTTCTTGACTCACTATTGAGTTCACATTGAGTCTTGGTGACTCATTGACTTCTTGGTTTTGCATTTGGTTTCTTGGTCTGGTTCTCACGTTCCTTCACTGTCTTTCTTAATTCTGAAACATTAAGGGTTTTAGATTCTGGTATTTTTTTGAACCCCCTATTATTAAACTGTAATTTCAATCTATTTGGCTTCGGTTATTAAGGTAAGTAATCATCCACTGCTTACCTTTGTCCAAGATCTCCTACGAGGATCTGAGAATCTAAGGAAGTAGTGGGCTGCTGGATTATCACCCCTTAAACCATTTCCAAACTGATTTATATTTGCTATTTTTAATTACCTTGTACACTGCATAATAAGTAGATATAAGTGCATTTCTGTTTACTCATATTGTTATTATTCGTCAAGTCATCATATACCTGAATCTATATACTTTATGTATTGCATATTTGCTGTTTTTTGTATTTATCTGTCATCATGTCTACTACACATAAATTTGAAATTGAGACATGGAATAGCACTGGAGACTTCAGTCTCTGGTGCCAAAAACTGAGGGCATTACTGTTGCAGCAAAGGTGTACTGCAGCTGTTGATGGAAATTGGGCTGTAGAAATTAGTGCTTATAGGAGGCAAGAACTAAGTGACATAGCATGGAGTACAATCTTCCTACACTTATCTGATAGTGTTATTAGGAAGGTTAGGGAAACAACAACTGCCGAAGCTCTATGGACTAAGTTAGAATCACTTTATCTAACTAAAACTATGCCAAATAAATGCTATCTCCTAAGACAATTTTATAATTTCAGATTTGATCCCACGTCAAATTTGGAAGAAAATCTTGACAGATTCACAAAACTGATTCAGGACCTTGCTAATTGTGATGAAGAGAGTTCTAATGATCAACAATCTGTAGCCTTGCTAAATTCTTTAAGTGATAAGTATAGAGATATCAGAAATGCTTTAGAATATGGGGGGCAAGACCTTACTATTGATAAAATTATTTCAGCCCTGAGAAATAGAGAACGTGAAATAAAAGCTGAGTTAAAAGACTCTAAATATGGTGAAGGGTTATACATAAAAGAGAAATATAACCAAACTAAGAAACAATATTCTTTCAATCAAAACTCTATCAAGAAAGGAAAACCTCAATTCTCTAAATTTAAGGAAAAGAATAAGAATCAAGGGAAAACCAGAAACCAAATCAAAAAGTGTTACTATTGTGGGAAGACTGACCACATAATAAAAGACTACTTCAAGAAAATCTCTGATATGAAAGATAAAATAAATTCTAAAGGGTCTGCAGCTGTTGCCTGTAAAAATGAATCTGATATTCAAGAGGTTGTTTTGGTTACAACTACCAGAAGGGACCCAAATGAATGGGTCCTTAATTTTGGATGCACCTTTCACACGTGTACCAAAATAGAACGGTTTACCGAATTAATTGACCTAAATGGTGGACATATCTAGATGGGAAATGACATGAGTTGTTAAGTTAAAGGAGTTGGAAAGGTCAAATTTCTGTTGGATAACAACTTCACTCTTGACCTTGAAAATACTAGATATGTACCTGAGCTTAAAAGAAATCTTATTTCCTTGGGTGAACTTGATGATAAATATAATCACAATTCACAAAGGGCTTCTAACACTTAAGCAAGGAAGTAAAATTGTGGTAACCTCTCCCAAGATTAATGGCATCTATATTGAGTGTGCAAAATTTGTGTTTGATCAGTGTGCTGCAGCCTTAAACTCTAACTCAAATAAGTCTTTAATTTGGCATAAAAGATTTGGACACATATCAAAAAAAGGGCTATCTATTTTAAATAAACTTGGATGTTTTGGAATTGACAATGTTAAAGGTTTGGATTTTTGTGAAAACTGTATTTTTGGAAAACAAAAACAATTACCTTTTAAAACTGGTATTCACAAATCTACTTCCACTCTAAATTATTTACATGCTGATCTGTGGGGACTAGCCTCTGTTAATACTCTAAGTGGATTCAGATTCTACCTACTTATAGTAGATGATTTTTCAAAAAAATTTGGATTTTTCTTTTAAACAGAAATATGATACTTTCAAACAATGGAAATTAATAATTGAAAATCAGACAAATAAGAAAATCAAGGCATTAAGAACAGACAATGGACTTGAGTTTTGCAATAATAAGTTTGATTTTTTCTGTAAAAATTCTGAAATTTTGAGACATAAAATTGTAACATACACACCTCAACAAAATGGTATGGCTGAGAGAATGAATAGATACTTACTGGAAAAAGTAAGGTGTATATTGTACAGTCGTGGTCTCCCTAAGTTTTTCAGGGGAGAAGCCCTAAAAACTACAACTTATCTGATAAATAGAAGTCCATCTAGTGCTATTGATTTTCAAGTTCCTGAACAGTTGTGGTCTGAAAAAATTCCTGATTACAGTAAACTAAAGGTTTTTGACTGCACTGCCTATTCACATCAAAATGAAGGGAAACTTGAACTTAGGTCCTTAAAATGTGTTTTCCTGGGCTATGGAGAAGAAACTACAGGGTACAGACCGTGTGTTAGAAACCAAAATGGTTTTAAGGTTATCATTAGTAGAAATATCATTTTTAATGAAAATGACATGCCATATGTTGAATCTACTAACCTTAAAACTTCAGAATCTGCATAGTTAAAGGAAACCATGCTAGAAAATCAATTTGATCATCAATATGATTTGATTGAGGTGGAGACCCCTCAATCTGAGGAAAATCCTGAACATAATGAAATTGATATTGAAGAGGAGTCCTTAGGAGATACACTTGCTGATTACCAATTGACCAGGGATAGAGAAAGGAGAAATGTAAGACCTTCTACCAGAATTAGTGATGAAGAATTTGTTACATATTTCTCAATCTTGGATTCACTAAATTCTGAACCTGCCACATTTGATGAAGCTATTAAAAGTTTAGATTCTAAACATTGGAAAAATGCTATGAATGAAGAAATGGATTTCCTCTTAAAAAATAAAACATGGGTTCTGGTTGACAGACTAAAGAACTAAAAGGTTATTGATTGCAAGTAGATATATAAAATCAAACAAAGAGACTCAGATTCACAAAATAAAAGATACAAGGTCAGACTTGTGGCCAAGGGTTTCACTCAAAAGGAGGGGGTAGATTACAATGAAATCTTCTCACCTATGGCCAAATACACCTCAATCAGAATTATATTAGCCTTAACTGCTCATTTCAACTGGGAATTATATCAACTTGATGTAAAAACGACATTTCTTAATGGTGATCTTGATGAAACCTTATACATGAACCGGCCCCTAGGATATGAAGTAAAGTCAAATGTTGATAAGGTTTGCTTGTTGAAAAAGTAGCTTTATGGACTGAAACAAGCCCCTAAGCAGAGGTATATCAAATTTAACTTCTATGTGCATACTTTAGGTTTTGTTAAAAGCAATTATGATTCCTGTTTGTTCTATAAAGGTTCTGGTGGACCTAGATCAATTTACTTGTTATTATATGTTGCTTGCCTGTAATGATAGATCTGAAATTGATTTCATTAAGTCAAAGTTGAAATCTGAATTTGAAATGAAAGATCTAGGTCAAGCAAGAAGAATTCTTGGAATGGAAATAGAAAGAGACAGGAATAATTGCATTTTAATTTTGAAACAAGACTCTTATGTGAAGAAAAAACTTGAAAAGTTTGTTGTGCTTGAGTGTAAACCTGTGTCTTTGCCCATTGCAAATCATTTTAAATTGTCTAGTGAAAACTCACCCGAGACTAATGAGGAATTCTTAAGAATGGAAAAGATACCTTATACTAATGCTGTAGGATCTATAATGTACCTTATGATGTGTACAAGACCTGACTTAGCTCATGGCATTAATACTTTAAGAAGGTTTATGTCCAACCCCGGTGAAACACATTGGTTAGCCATGAAATGGATGATGAGGTGCCTAAAAGGTACTTCAAGTTTAGGTATGGTGTTTAAAAGAAGTAATGAAGTGGTAAGCTTAAAAGGTCACACCGACTCTGACTTTGCTGGTGATTTAGACAAAAGAAGGTTTACATCTTCATATTTTTTCACTTTGTGTGATGGCTGCATTAGTTGGAAGTCTCGGTTACAAAAATTAGTTGCATTATCCTCTACTGAAGTTGAATACATTGCTGCACGTGATGCTGTAAAAGAAAGTGTCTGGCTTAGAAGTTTATTAAATGAAATAGATTTTGAAAATAATTCTGTTAGAGTTTATACTGATAACCAAAGTGACATACATTTGAGTAATGACAGAAAAAAACATATAGATATAAAGTTTCACTTTGTGAGAAATACGGCAGAAAAAGGTATGATAAATCCGGTGAAAATTCCTACAGAATTTAATCCTGTAGATTTAGGAACCAAGGTATTACGTTTAAATAAATTTTTAAACTGCTTGAAGATTTTGAACATTACTAAGTAAAAGTCAGAACTTCAAGTAATTTGTGTTGAACAAATTTGAACTAATATTTTTCTTTTCTTGCAGGTAATTAGAGCAAATGATCCAAGATGTGATATAGACTTCTAGATCCACTAGTAAAGATCAAGAAATAGTTCAGCAAGGTGGAGATTGTTATTATTTTGTGGGCTGCCTCACTATTTCTTGCCGGCCGAAATGTTTGAGTAAACTTGGGTCCATTATATTCCCGGGTTGCTAAAACGTGTTTTACATAGAAGAAGCGTGAATGCCTCATTTAAAGGGGGTAGAGATCAGTCGTCCACGTGGCTGAATCTCGTCCCTTGGTATGTGATGTTTTGCTGTTCAGATACTTAACTTGGTTTTGGCCCTAATTCCAGTGATGATACCGTGTGCCCTTTCGCCTGTTTTTCTTCTCTATGAGTGAAAGATTAGGGTTCTTCGTTTCTTTACTGTAAATCCAAATATTCTTGGTGTTCTTCTCAATCTGATTTCTTAATGATGTAGTATGATTGTTGTAGTACAGTTTATTAGTTATTGAGAGGTTGTTTTGGGTTGTTCAGTGTAAAGAGGCGAAAGAGAACTCGAAGAAACCCTTGGTTTCTTCGTACATTTGTACTATTCTCGATTGATACTTAGTGGATCTTGAGCTTTATTACCTTTTGGTGATGCTCAATGGGTGATTAGGCCGAAAGGTTGAACATCTGGGCCCTTTTTAGAGCGAAACATATCTTTGTGTTCGATCTTTATTGTTTTGTTATTTACAATTTTTTGCAAAAATAACCGATCCGATTTCGACTCTTAGTGATTCGATTTAACATACTAGAAGTTAATTTTGGAGGTTGTTGCATTCTAGAGTATAGGATGTTTTGTATTAAGAAATTGGGAACCACAAAAGAAGGAGAAAATTGAAAGATTTGGAGGGCTAGTTAATGGAAAAGAATTTGGATTGTGCGGAATTAGTATGACTGTTATAAAAGTGAAGAAAAAATAACAGAATAGAGAGAAGTCAATAGACTGTGCAGAATCAATACGGCCATATTATTGCAGAATAATCATTTTTTTGGAAATGTGCCAAATGGCTAACTTTTGTTTACGGATTGTTACCTTTTTTTTTCAAATTTGTCATTTTTTAAGTGACCAACATTACATTTTAAGAATAATAAAAAAGTGACTCTCAACTTTACATAATGAATTTTTACTTCTTCTTTTTCTCTAATCTTTTTGAAGTTTTTTTCAATTTTATGAGCAACAAATATCACTTTTTTTAATAAAAGATTGTAAAACACTTTTCAATAAAAAAAGTGACACTGAGCTTAAAAAAATGACATCTTGTAACTTTTTTTTTAATAAAAAAAAAGATATCGTGTCACTTTTTTCTTTTTTAATTTTTGTTACCTTTTTCAATATTTGTCACTTTTTTCTATCGCTTTCTTGAATTTCTATTTCTTTTTAAGTAACAAACACCACTTTTTTTTAATAAAAGTCAAGCTCACTTTTAAATAACAAACATCACTTTTTAAATAAAAGTGACATTTCACTTTTTAATTAGAGAAAGTGGTATTTCATTTTAGGGGTATTTTTGTAAGTTGTCTCTTTTTTTGTTTTTTTCCTTTTTTCAATCTAGCCCAAAATCCAAGTTAATATTAAAAGGGAAAATTTCATAAATGAGAGATTAATTATGCTACATTTCAAAAATAAGAAAACAAGTTTCAAAAACCAGATTTTTATTAAAGAATAATTTATAATTTAATTAATTAATTAATTATTTTAGTAATTAAATATATTTAGGTCACGGATTTATATAATTTGGTCACAAATTAACGATTTGATTTGTTACTCATTATTTTTTGGTCACAAATCAGAATTTTTATGTCACAAATTATTTTACGGTCACAATTCAAAAATTTTATAGGTCACAATTAGTTCATCGGTCACAAATTGAAAATTTTTTAAGTCACGATTTATTTACTGGTCACATATTACAAATATTATAAGTCACAACTTATTATACAATCACAAATTATCAAATTATCGATCACAGATTAACAATTTTTTAGGTCACACATTATTTTTCGGTTATAATTTATCTTTTTCATTGGTCACATATTATTTATTGGTCACAGGTTAACCAATTTAATGGTCACAACTTATCAATTAATTGGTCACAGCTTATTTTTCAGTCACAAATCAAAATTTTATAGGTCGCATTATTTTTCGATCACGGTCGTCACAGTAAAAATTTTTATAGGTCACGAATTTTTCATTGGTCACAGAATCAAAATTTTATTGGTCACAACTCATTCATTCATTGCAAATTATTAGATTAATTAGTCATGATTAATTGTTCGATCACAACTTAATCAATTGTGAGTTACAGTCACAATTTTTAGGTCACATATTACAAATTCCTCAATTGTTAGTCACAATCAATCAAATAATTGGCCACAAACATCGAATACCATTTCTTCCCACCGACGACCATCGTCGTGATTGACACATCTACAACCACTATCACCATTATCACCACCATAACAATGGAGTACTGCCGCCAACAAATCCACCACCACCTCATAATGACTAGTCAACACCACAATACACTAACAAATTCATCACCACAACAGAGAAAACGGCGCCAACCAGAGCCACCACCACTAGAGCCATGCCCACCACTGCAGGACAACCGATCGACATCACTGACATTGCTAGAGCCACCACCATGTCGACATTATCATCGCACACAACACATCATACCCACAGCACCACCACCTAACCACCGCACCGCACACAACACACTGTACCCACAACACCACCACTGCAATAGCACTCGCCTGTACCACTTGGTCGATTCAATAGAGCCTCCACCAATCCACAACCTACACAACCATTAACACCACCGCTAACACAACCAACACCACATCTACTTCAAATCTAAAATCAAACAAGTCACAACTTATTATACAGTTACAAATTATCAAATTATCGGTCACAGATTAACAATCTTTTAGGTCAGACATTATTTTTCGATCATAATTTATTTTTTTCATTTGTCACATATTATTTATTGGTCACAGATTAACCAATTTAATAGTCACAACTTATCAATTAATTGGTCACAGCTTATTTTTCAGTCACAAATCAAAATTTTATAGGTCGCATTATTTTTCGATCACGGTCGTCACAGTAAAAATTTTTATAGGTCACGAATTTTTCATTGGTCACAGAATCAAAATTTTATTGGTCACAACTCATTCATTCATTGCAAATTATTAGATTAATTGGTCACGATTAATTGTTCGATCACAACTTAATCAATTGTGAGTTACAGTCACAATTTTTAGGTCACATATTACAAATTCCTCAATTGTTAGTCACAATCAATCAAATAATTGGCCACAAACATCGAATACCATTTCTTCCCACCGACGACCATCGTCGTGATTGACACATCTACAACCACTATCACCATTATCACCACCATAACAATGGAGTACTACTGCCAACAAATCCACCACCACCTCATAATGACTATTCAACACCACAATACACTAACAAATTCATCACCACAACAGAGAAAACGGCGCCAACCAGAGCCACCACCACTAGAGCCATGCCCACCACTGCAGGACAACCGATCGACATCACTGACATTGCTAGAGCCACCACCATGTCGACATTATCATCGCACACAACACATCATACCCACAGCACCACCACCTAACCACCGCACCGCACACAACACACTGTACCCACAACACCACCACTGCAATAGCACTCGCCTGTACCACTTGGTCGATTCAATAGAGCCTCCACCAATCCACAACCTACACAACCATTAACACCACCGCTAACACAACCAACACCACATCTACTTCAAATCTAAAATCAAAGCCACCACCACCAAATTCACCCTAGATCCACATCAAATCGTCGTCTGCAGCCGTCGAACCATCTTTCCTACAATCGTGAGCCGATTCCTTTGAGTCGTTGCCGTCGCCAAGACCTCCACGACCACCACCTGTTGAGGTTCACGGTGATGCAGTGCCTACTGAAATCGAGGTTCCTCACACGCTATGACGCATCGTCGCCTAGTGGTGTGACCACCGCTGTAAATTTTGCTCGACCATGATCTTCCAGCTACCGTCTTCCATCGATGGTGAGATTAGAGAGAAGGTAGAGAGGTATTGAGAGAAGGGGGAATTGGGAAGAGGGGAGAGGAAGAGAGAGAAAATGAGATAAATGAAGACCACCTGCTGATAGATATAGAGAGAGAAAATGAAAGGGAAGAATGAAGATAAATTTAGGGTCTAGTAGGATGAATATGTATATTTAATTTTGTAATATAATTATTAATATTTAAAATATATTAATTAATTAATAAAATATCTGATTTTTGAAAGATTAAAGTTCCCGTATGATTTTAGAATTCATGATTTTAATGTTAGAGTTTTGTGTGATTACCGCATTTCAAAACTGGTTTAGACCCATGAGATTTGACCACTTTAGGGATGACCCAATTGTTGTTGCTTCCCAGAAGAGGTCCAATTGTTGTCTCCCTTGGTTCAGAAACCTCAACTATATATGGCCAAAGAAACCTCTCCTTTTATTTTAAAACTTTTTTGCTTGGATCGCGAGTAGAAATATGACATGTTTTTCATATTATTACGTCTTTTCATCTAATTAGGGCCCGTTTGGATGACTTTTGAAAAGTTAAAAGAAGCTTTTAAAATCCAAAAGCTACTTAAAAGCTTCTTTTGAACGTTTGACTAATTTTATGAAAATATTTACTCTAATTGGAAGTACTTATAGAAGAAATCGATCCCATATGACTATTTCTAAAAACACTTTTGAAATAAAAAGCTCTTTTTAATTTTTGAATAAAAATTAAGGCAGCTTCCTTCAAAAGCAAAAGCAAGAGTCATGCCAAATCCTAAACATAACAAATTTCCTGAAAACTCATAAAACCTCGATCATTTTAACTTACCATAATATTCTTCCATCCATTCATGGAATGAAGACGGGATGAACCCTTTACATCGCCAGCTAAACAAATTTTATCCTATGTTTGTCAAAATACCGGTGTATTTTAAGATCAGGAGCTGTCAGGTGAACTGAAATTCGACAAGAAAAAAGCAAATAAAAATTATAATGCCATAGAAATTACTATCATACATAGAATAGCAATATCAGGTTTGCAAATGAAGCAACCAAGATTCTTAGTTGTGACGAGCAAAATGTGCTGACATTATAAAGAAAGATAGGTAAGAGATTGGCAAACAGCAAAGGTTGTATTTAAACAACCAAGCGCTTCGAATAGTATTGAGGAATCTTAATGATAAGGGACTCCAAGTAGTAGTAACTAAAGAACATACGTCATTTGTGATCTCCGCTTCTATTTCTGTGGCTTCTTCCACAAGACGAGCTTTCTAAGCATGTTGGCATTTTTCTTCTTCAGAATATCTTCGCCAACATCGTCTGCATAAGGCGAACCTATCTTTCCCGTCCTAGGGCTATAGTTGCTGTCCATTGATCCGGATCTTTCCATAAGCTTCCCATTATTTCCGACGGAAAGCATGGCAGCAGCGGCCTCTGCAGCCTTCCTCCACTGATCAGACTGAACCTTTAGCCTCCTTAACTCGGTTTCCATTTCTGCATTGGTTGCCTGAGCTGCTTCCAGCTGCTCAGCCATTCTAGCGGTCCTCTTGTTACTCTTCTCGACTTCCTCTGTCATGTACCCAACCTTCATAAGAGCCTCCTGCTCTGCACACCTTGCTGCCTCTACTTCAGACACAACTTCATCACTTAGGTTACCCATGTTGATTTCCGTGATCTTCAACTTCAATGTTTCATTCTCCTCCATTACATATTGCAACTCTGTTTCTTTATCCATCAAATTGGCTCTCAAATTCTCCATGTCATTCTTTGATTTCTGAAGCTCCTTTTCCACTTCATATTCTCGCTGGTCTGACATCGAACTTTCAAGCCTAATTGTAAGCTGCTCATTTTCGTCACAGATACCTTGTAATTCAGTTTCCTTGTCCATCAGGTTTGCCTTCAACTCCTCAATTTCATCTTCGGATCGGCGTAGCTTAGACTCAAGCTCAGTCTCTCTCTGGCTTGATATGGACTTTATCTGTTCCATCAATTCATAAACACTTCTATTCTGTACTGCACGTCGAGATTGCTCTTCATTGTATTTTATTTCAGCTGCTTCTATAGCATGTCTTAATCGTTCAACTTCAAGTTTCATAGAAATAACCTCTGCTTCACTGGATTCTTCAGTATTTTCGTTCTCAGTTTTACTATTGTTGTCGTTTAGAGAATCACTGATACCGGACTTGAGTTTGCTAACAAGCTCTTCCAGAAAGGTAATGCGAGCTTTTGACTGGCTCAACTCAGAAGCAATAGCATCATATGTTTCAATGGCCTTGAATCCATCCGAACTAAGGCTCTCCACAGTCTTTTTTGCTGTTTCCAGTTGCATTAGTGTTTCGCCTACAAGTACTTGGGCACGAACTTCTGATTCTTTGCAGTCTCTTAGCTGTTTGTTCATATCTTCCACAATTGAAAGAGTTTCGCTGAGGTTCTCTTTTAGCTTATGGAGCTCACTCTGTGCTAATTCTGAGTTCTTCGTCTGGGTAGCTTCAGATTCTGCAACCATTTCAAGGTGCACTTTAAGCTGCTCGATCTCATTAAGGGCAGAGGTTAATGCAGTTGAATCCACTGACTGATCCTTTTTGATAGCATCAAGTTCAGATTGTAGTTCTTCAGAATTCTTACAAATCTCAATTATATGGCCTTTCTCAGAGTTCAACTGCTCCAAAAGTTGCTTCTGGGACTCTTCGAGCTCTGATGATAGGGCCAAAAGCTGCTGGTTCGATTCCTCTGCATCTTTCAGCGCTTGTTTCTTTGATGCTTCTGAAGAGAATAGCTGATCCTTGACAGTTTTTAGATCATTCTCAAGCTGAGATATCTGATGTTCAAGTTCAGCAACCTTGCTTGGACGCTTCTTCTGCAAGTTGATACAAAAAGAATATTTAAGAATTTATGAAGTAATTGATGGAAGTAAATATTCTTCAAACGCATTATCATAGAAATAAAATCGATTTTGTACTTCAAAAGAACTCGTACTGATGATCTTAACTCAACAGTCAACAAGACCTGAGAAAAATCCATGACATAAGGTCCAAACGTTGAACGAAACAACTTTGAAAGTTAATAAAAATGTCAATAACATGCTCTGTGAACCTAATCACGGAAAAAAAGGGAATAATACAGATTCAACGTGATTTCAAACAAAAATAAGATTAGCATTCAGTCTCTGATACATCATTATGCATTAGCATTCAGTCTCTGATACATCATTATGCCTTAGTCATTTTCGTTGGTTTCTAGCTATTACTCCGCACATCTGTTACAGAACTCAGGTTAGTGCAAAAAGTAGGGTATAGCCAATAATACAACACAATGGCTTTCTGACAGTCACTATATGCAACCTAAAAATCATGAAAAGGAACAATGGCCACATTAAGTTGAACAGGAGAGGAGAGCCAAATTATCTTAACCGACTTTCCAACAATACAGAACTCCAAAAAATTGAAATTCATATACCTCACCAATGTCTATTATTAATAAAATCCTTGAGGTGGAATTTATATTTTCTCATGAACTTTTACCTAATATTAAGAATGAGAAGTGATCAGGCTACGCGAAGGTATTATGCAGCAGAATTACAGATTTCATTCTTTTTTTTGGTTCCCTTTTCCATGTAAAATTAGGTATTTTGTTAGAATTTGGTTGTGACCAAAATTTTATTTGGAATTCTATTTGAAGTCTATTTAGCAAATTTTAGTTGGAATTTATATTGGACCTGAAAAGATCAAGATTTGAACCAGGGAGAAATTTTTGACGCTTTTCAAATAGTTGGCCTACCTACCACACAAGCGACCCCGTCGAAATTGTGCAGAGAGCCGGCACTGAAGTGGTGCCAACGCGCCCACTTGGCGCCCTCCTGACGCTCTAACGGTAGCTCATCCACCTGTTTTCACGTTTTGATGCGTTTTAAGCATTCTTTTCCATTTATAACTCTATCTCTAGGGTGCGAAACATCTCCTATATATATTTAGCTCTTCATTGTATTTTAGATCAAGTTAGACATTATTTGTAAACACGTCTTTGTATTCTTTCTCCATATTTTAGTGAAATCTCCTTTACTCTGCAAATTACATTATTCTTGAACGTTTACGTTTGTGATCAATTACTTCATATTGTGATTATAATCTCGTATTTTCTTTAACAAATTGGTATCAAAATAACCTGTTATCATCTTCACTTTTCAACATATTTAATATTTTATTTTGGTACCTCGGACACTGGGCTTTTGGATAGCTTGTGATCGGCAACTTTAGGACTTCTCTCTTTTGGCACCCTACTTGACAGATTCGAAGAAGCAGCAGCTTGATCTGAATCTCGTGCAGCTGTCTTCAGCTGGCGCACAACTTGAGGAGAAATCTTCCGGGACACTTCCGAGGAACCAACTCGAGGAGAGGTCCTATGAGGAACTTCAGAGGAAATAGATCGAGGAGAGGTCTTTTGTGGTGCTCCAGTAAAAGTTTTTCTGCTCCAAAAAAATGTACAGAACATTTAGCAGGAGATATCATAGATTTGGAAATAGAAGAAGAGTATAATCGATGATAATCACATGTCAACATCACTGCTAATATAACTGGACAAAACCATATAAATGACAGAAAAGTCTCTACAAATATTTTGTTGTGTACCAAAGCAGTAACAGGATATTGTATGGCTTTCAACTTGAGTGAAGAAATTCATTAAGACGAGAAATCATTAGTAATTAAGAAAGTTAAGAAAGGTATGAAATTTGAAAACATTGTAATTATCTGCAATATATCTGGTTAATGCTCATAAACCTGGACTATTTAGACAAACAAAATTTCCAGATTCATGCAAATTGTTAAAAGCACTTTCTGTTTCAACCACAGGAGCAGGAATTATAATTTCTGTCTCATCATGAACTTCATATCAATTTAGAAGGAAAGGAAAAGAAAGACAATCACATAATTATTTCAATAAATGCTTACCGTTACAGAATAGCGTTGCCCTAACGAGTGACAAAAGTCAGACTAGAGTTCAAAAATATAATTGGAGTAAAAGGAAACTTGAAGATTCTTTGATGCACTGTTGGTAGTAAATATTACATCAGAAGCAGTAGAAGTGCATAAAACAAGATGAATTTCTGTAGAAAGACATTTTTCACTAGTGAAAGATAAAGATAACCTACTACAAAAATATTAGTTAATAGACCTTTCCATCTTAAACATCTAATTTTCCTTTATTAAAAAGTACGTTCGTGTTCTTCCTCCCACCCCCTATCCAATCCCCATCTTCTCCATGCTAAGGCACCACTGCATCTCCATCCCACCTGCCCTCTTGGGGGAGGGGTTATGGTGACAGTAGCGGGGACTAGGAAGACAAAGAAGACAAGCAAAAGAAGGAACGGGGACAAAGATAAGGGTGTTTTGTGGTCATCAAATAAAAAGAAAATTAGTTTACATAATTTTGAAAAGTTAACTCTAAATCATTTTCTGTCATCAACATGGTCCTAGACAATTTCCATGTGAAACAAATATGTTACTGAATAAGCGTGAAACCTATATTTTCAACAAATCAGCTGTTCCCATTACTCGAAAGAATCATCAGGCAAGTCAAACGATAAAAATATTTAAAAAGCCAGAAAAACCGGAATTCAACGGAAAATTTTGCTGTTAAAGAATGCTTCACAGTAAAAGCTGAAAGGAAAATGAACACCCACAAATACACTCATCTGTGTCAATAGCACACCAGTTAAAGAACAATATAATCCAAGCAGTTAATTTCTAGCATAAAACATAATTTCCAATGAGGTAAAAAAACAGCACCAATTTCATTCACCCCAATATACAATTCATCTTCAAGAAAATAAAGACAAAAAGATTCACAACCAGTACACAATTTACCTGATGAACTGTTAAAAGAAGGAGAGCAACATTCATTAGAAGCAAATAAAGATTACCTTGCTTTAGGAGTCTGCATATCTAATCTTCCTTCCTGTGCACACAGTGAGATTGGGTCGTAAAGATTTTTTTCAACTTAGATGCTTTCTACCCCACAAATCCTACAAATAGACAAGCTAATTAATGTAAATAAATGCACATGAAGCATTCATTGTAACATAACTCGATCCAAACATTAAAACTGCGACATAAATAAATAGCATAATATCGGTATAATGTCTTGTCCTAATGTCTAATCAAGAAGAGTGCATAAGGGGTTATTTAATTTTTGCAGCATTGAATGCTGGATAATTTGAGGCATGCTTCATATCCAGAATTATTGTTGTCACGAGAAGGACAACGACATGGACTGGTATGATATCAAGGGAGAGTCAATTGGGGCCAATTAGAAAAATTGGTCCACCTTTTAGGGGCACTTAAGATAATGAATAAATCTAAACGGACAAATAATTAAACAATCCCACCATTTTGACCGGGATCCATGGTGCTAATGGAGGCATTTTGAGAATAGAAATTTAGAAAAATAATACAAAGAAATTGTTACAGAGAAATTTCTAAGTCAGATCAAGATTTAACTCGTGAAAATAAAGATAAAAACCAGTTGAACGCAAGTTCAAACATCAAGAAAAAAATGAGGTTTTATACATATATACTCACATGAGAGCAGGAAGAAACAGCAGTTTAGGAATGAAGAGAAAAGAAAGTGATGCAGCCAAAGGTATTTAAAAAGGAATACTTTAAGATTCGATTTTGCTTTTAAAAGAAAATCTGAAAAGTGCTGTTGCAGTTCAGGAGCTATCAAGTCCACAGCAGACCTAATTCCGCAGTTTTATACACAGAAAAAGAAAGAAAAAGTGGGGGAGAACCTTCATATTTACGCAGGGAATTAGTCATATTCCAATGCTACATTCCAAAAAGAAGTTCACAAAGTACCATCATTACATATTGTTTTCAGAACTTCAAAGTTCAAACCACACAAGAAAGTATAAAACCCAATAAAACTTCAGACCCACTGAAAACACATATAAGGGGCGAGATTTGGTAAGAAAAATGGGAAATTTCTTATTCTTCTTCTTTTACTTTGGCATTTTCGAGGAGATAGGAATGTAAAAAGAGAGGCAGAGACAATGTTTAGTTGTTCTTACCAAGAAAATCTTGAGAAGAAGAATGAGATTATCGCCGTGCTACAAGAACTTTGAACCAGAGGAAGAAGGAGAAGCCATTGTGGTTTAAAAACTCGAGTTCCGAGGCCAACTGCTACTGCTACTCTGATACATGTATTAGTTTTTCTACTGGGTGGGTGAAGGGTCTATGGCTGAAGAGCTGTCTAGACAAACATGGGATAGAGGAAGAATTGTCTCTTTATTGGAGCGGGTAGAATGGGCTAATGAGTCAAAAAAAAAAAAAAAAAAGTATATCAATTAGGTGTAAAATTGCACCATCCTAATAAATTTAGGAATGGCAAAATACTCGACCAACGTCCTGTCTCTCTCTGCCAGGGAGTGTTAAAACCAAAAAACACGTGTAGTTAGAAACATGCAGACTTACGTATTTTTTATTTAAAAAAAAAAAGGTTGTACCCAATCTTGAGGGCCTCTACGGCTCCGTCCTTGGAACATTGTGAGAGAGGTAAATTGTGGGATGTACTACAACAGATGGGAACAAGAGTTTACACGTACATTAGTGCTCACAAAGAGTCCAATTTCATATATCATGAATCGAACCCTCACACTGCGCCTGTCAGTAAAGTTGAGATTACCTCACTCTTTTCCTTTATACCACTGGATTATGACTTGGGGGGCTACATATTTTTTATTTTACATAGCGAAGAGATGGGTTAGGTTGGTATTTAGGCCTTGTTTGATTCTCATTTCTCTTAAAATACATTTTTTCTCTCTTTTCTTTTTAATCACACATTCTTCATTAAAATATTATTACACGTAAATAAAAAAAAATTTATTTACAAATTTTCCATCAATTTACTATTCTAAAATTCAACTTTCCTTTGAAATGTGTGTCAAACACTCTCCTTATGTTACACAGAATTTTACTAGAATTTGACTATCAAATAAATGTATTCGTAATCTTAAGTGACTTTACGTAATTTGAAACTCAGATTCAATCCAACAATTGAGATTTGATAAAATCAACCCGATTACAGTAAAATTAAAAATGAAATTTATCTGGGATTAACCTGCCATTGGATTGGGATTATGGAACCGTGGGACCATTTTCTGCAAGATTCTCATATTTGGTCACATGGGAGTGACGGGTGAGTTAGAATGAAGTTACGGCCACTTCAATCAATTGTATTTCACTTTCAATATTGTTTATTCGTGTCAAGATATTTTATTTTAATAATTTTTAAACTTGTGAAAATAAAAGGGTCTCATTGATTATTTATTTAGTCCATTTTTGATAGAAATTAATTTTAATTATATATTTTATAAGATTCACAACTGTTCAACTACATAATTTACTAACTTTTTTTTTTTTATAAAAGTCTATTAAAAATCTAATTTTATTCCTCCACCAAACAGAGGCTTATGGTTGGGATGATGTAAAAAAAATAAAAATAACACTCTTTAATCATTTTTTTATGAGTTTGAATTAAATAAAAGCAATTAAATGCTAAATTATTACAATTATACAAATAAATAGTAATTCAGAATCGATCATCCTTTTCATCCACCATCGTTCATTTATATAGACGAGTGGATTCAAACAATTTGTCCTAGTCATATTAAATTATAGTATTTTAACTTAAGAACTCGTGTCACTACTTGCAGAAATTCGATTGATTGGTGGGTCAACTGTGATAGATCACGATAATGTTCAGTTGTAATCCTCTTGATTGGTTGTTTTTGATGACATGCTACCAAGGGCGAATTCTTTTGTAACATAATGATGTTTTTTTATGACATTTTCCAAAATCTGATTCCGGTCTCCTTCATTTGGATGCTAGGTGAGCTTCTTTGATCGAGTTGAAAGAAAGGCCAAACTCATACAACATGAGATCTTATATCTCGATAACAACAGGGGGGGGGGGGGGGACAGGGCAAACCCCCCCGGCTCAACAACTTTTTTTTAAAGGTATTTTTTTTATTTTTTTGGATAAAAAATTAGTTTTTTATGTGTAAATTTATTTATCCACGTAGTAGCCCAGTTTTGGATCCAATCTTGCACGAGAGCAAAGTGATCGTGATTTATATTATTTATAAATAACAGGATTATATTTATTCCATTCCATTCGATGCGCTCTACTCTGACATCGACTTATTATTCCATTAAACACGTGTTTTACTCTATACGAGTCACATATTAAAACATACTTCTTCTTTTTCGATTTTATTGTTTAATTTTGCACAACAAAGTCGATAGAAGGTTGCTTTTGTGAATTTACATGGGCAAACTTATCCCTAACTCAAGCCATGCATGCGTGGTCCGTCTCCCCTCTTCCCATGTCTTTTTATATTCTCAAAAAGCTTCGTTCCATTACATCTCAAGAATAAACTCTTCGTTCCATTACAAACTTGCAAACTTCAAAAATCGAAGCATACTTAGGAATTTTGTCTTAAAAAAGAAAGATGAGAAGCAGCAACCATGTGATAGGTTTCCTCAACTTCATGACTTTGCTTCTCTCCATCCCCATCTTGGGTGGCGGCATATGGCTGAGCAGCCGCGCAAACACCACAGACTGCATGAAATTCCTGCAGTGGCCGCTCATAATCAGCGGCGCCTCCTTAATGCTCATCTCTCTGGCCGGCTTAGCCGGCGCATGCTACCGCAACACCGTCCTCATGTACGTTTATTTATGGGCCATGTTTTTTACAATAGTGGCCCTCGTAGGGTTCCTCATCTTCGCCTACGCTGTCACCGATAAGGGGTCGGGCCGGCCGGTCATGAGCCGGGCATATCAGGAGTATTACCTGCAGGACTACTCCGGGTGGCTGGAGGATCGGGTGAGTAAGCAGAGTTACTGGACTAAGATCAGTTCTTGCATTAGGGACTCCCATGCGTGTAACAAAATGGGAAGGATTGTTAGGGGTGCTCCTGAGACTGCTGACCAGTTTTACCTTAGAAAGCTCTCACCAATTGAGGTAAGAACAGTTTGAATTTTATTAGTTCATTATATTCTTGAATGATTATTATGCTGCATGCATGTAGATATGGTTTTACCCACATCTCGAATTCATTTGAGAACATATTCGAAGAAATTCTAATACCCAGTTGGAATGACTTATGGATTCCAAACATTTGTAGTAGCTGAACCTAACGAGATAACGATTAAAACATAAGAGAAGTAATAAGCACTTGGCCATGAATTGAAAATCCTTTATTTAATTGCCAATACAATTGCCAGCCTTCCATACCGAATATATAGCTTCCCCCATTTTCGAGAGCTCATTTTCACCCACATATTTCATCATTTCTTTTATCAAAATCTACTAAAAAATATAATTTTTAGCTAAGTCAAATAGTGGAATAATATCCATTTTAGTGTGTTGATGGAACATGATAGCTTACTTTTTACAACATCCTTTCTTCTTGTTGTTTAAACCAAATATCCGAATTAGAACAAATGGAAACCTGATCTCTTTTCTTAACAGTGTTTTGGTGAATTAGGTCATTACTCATTTGCATAGTTAAAGAAGATATTCAATTATTTATTTAAATCTAGTGTTTAACATGCATCTCACTTGCACGTCAGTTAACTTTTTGAATTATTCTTGGGGTAGATAACCCCTTACATAAGGGTATGGACACCCGGCGCCCCTATGTACCCCAAGAATAACCTTATTTTTTCATTCATCAAAGACCTAATACTGCACAAATTTAATAAATGTGTTGCGACGATGATTGAACTTGAACGACCCATCTAATGCTTAAACGTTAAGAATTTTCTTTTATTTATGTAACTTTAGTCTTTTGACATACCTTTAACTCTTTGTGTTTGGAACCTGTGGATATTTACATGGCATTGTTGATGGAAATCCCTTTTCTTTTACTTCTTTTTCTAGAATATACACAACTTTCAGATTTTGTCCTTTGGCTTGCTTCTTCTGAAGCAAAGGAAAGACAGAACATTTTAAGAATCTTCTTTGCTAAAGTTTATTAGCTTTATTCCCACTCAACTTTCTCTTTATTTGCTGACTAAATTTTCAGATTTTTACACTTCAGTGTTTCTTTTTCTTCTTATATTCTACTACTTCTGTCCCTTCCCCCCAACAAAAAGGCAAGAGGAATATTTTTATCCATTCATCAGAATTCGACTAATATTTTCTTGATTTTAAAATAATTATGAAATAATTCAATATAATTTTAGTCTAGCAAAGATCAATAGCCAAGTCGAGTCATCACCCATTAAAAAAAATAAAATAAAATTATATACATATTCGACATTTGCAAAAACTTTGTCCACTTTAAAGCATATTAAACAGATTTTGAAAATTAAAATTGGCACTGGTCAGTAGCACTTTTTGAATTTGCATTATGCTTATGGATGATTTATGCATTATTTTTTTCATATCATAATAATATAATTGTAGGTTGTTTCTTTCCTAAATCAGATTTTTTAGAAGATTTTGATAAAAGTTAATGGAATATTTGATTGAAAACTTGTGATTAAAAATTGATTGTTTATTTCAACTTAAATTTTAATAAGCTTTTTAGCTTAAAAAACATGGGCTAAATCTGTTTCCCTTTGGCAACATACAACTAAAATTCTTTATTGAGACATTGACAATTCTTGATTGACTTGTTTTATGTAGTCTGGATGTTGCAAGCCCCCTACAGCCTGTGGCTATGTCTACATAAACGAGACATTCTGGTACCCACCGGGAGGGCAGGTGGGGGGTGATCCGGACTGTTACCGGTGGAATAATGATCAAGATCAGCTATGTTACAGTTGTAACTCTTGTAAAGCTGGAGCGGTGGCCAGTGTGAAGACAAGTTGGAGAAAAGTAGCTGTGATCAATATTGTCCTATTAATCCTTCTCGTAATTTTTTATGTTGTTGCGTGTGCCGCTTTCCTTAATAATAAAAGGCTCGACAATGATGAACCCTATGGTGAGACACGAATGGAAAAGGCACAGCCAAGTTGGCTAAATTTGTAAGAGCTTCAGAGTGTGCTTGGCTTACAGTACTCGATAATATGTTATATGGTATAGTAGAATAAAATAAATTTCAATATATATATATATATATTTTTTCTTAGTAGTGCCAAGCGTTGTTCATTCTATCGTACCAAATATAACACAAAGAAGCTAAGAAATACATCATCGAATACCGCTATTCTCGTCAATGTTTTCATTTTCGCAAAGAGGGGATTGTTTGGTTGCCCAAAACCTAGGGTCTTTGTGGGATTTGTAAGTCTTAGTTTTCCATTTGATGGAAAACTAATTTAATTGATGTTTCTTTATTTCCTGTACTGGATTATTGTGCCTTTTGTTTTATGAATCTTTTAATCATTCAAAAAATGTTCTACACAAATTAGCATATATGTAGAAGAAACTATCTTTTGACTAAGCCAAACATTTTGTTTTGAGAAATGAAATGCAAGAAATTTTACTTTTTACTACTAACATTATTATCGTGGAAAGACATTATTTGGTTACTTTGTCAAAAAAGATTTGCTAAGAGAATTTTCAAATAAAAAAATTGTGTGTGGTGATTAGTCAACAATATAATTCCAAATTTCCATTGAATCCCAAAAAAATTGAACTCTTATCTTTTCGTAATTGTACTAAGCATGCGAGCGGGAGTGATGCAGTACACTACCTGTACTTTAAACTATTCTAGTGGTGATATAAATTTTCACGTTAAGTTCAGGTTAGGTTGAACTATAAAAATTAATTAAAATTTAAGTCAAAATTAATAATTAAATTTAATAGGATTCATAATTTTTCAAACACACATTTCATCCACTTTTTATCAAAATTTACTATTTTTTTTTGTAAATTAAACGAAGACTAAATTTGAATGGTTTCACAAAGGTTGGTGTTGACATTTATGGCCCGTTTGATTGTAAAGATGAAATTTTGGTAGAAAGAAAACAAATTCCAGTAAATTGAATTACCTAAATTTTGTTTTACTGAAAATTGTCAATTAAATATGTTTGATTGATATTGATTATACCAAAAATTGTACCTGTGATTTTTCAAGATTGAGGGTCGAGAACAAGCATGAATAGAGCCTTCCAATACCTGAAAAAAGGCAATGATGTGTGTCCTCGCCCGATGCTTAAGTTAGACGAGGAATTTATGTGAAAGTATGTACTGAAATTGTATTGTAAAAACGAATCTCAATAATGAACATTGGTCTAGTATTTATAGATGTTGGTGGTTGAGTTGTAAAAGAATTCAACAGCTTATAATCCTTATTTTGTACAGTGATTGAGTTATATCACAATTACCTTTAGGAGTTTGACTTGGATTGTACTATGTTTAATATTTGGACAAGGATGAATGATTGAGTCATAGGAGGACTAAAACATGAAAAAATTACAAGATAAGGACAAGATAATCGTTGACTTTACGTATGGCCCGACCTCATAAGCCTCAACCTAAATCCTGAAGCCTAACCTTAATTCTTGGATAATTGTGGGAGGTCGGGATCGGGCTTTTGAGTTCGAGATCGGGTGTTGCAAGAATTGTGCACATCAGGTATAATTTTTCACATGAAAATTGTTAAAATTTTTCATCTTTAGGTATTCGTTTGACTTTATTTCTTATATAAATTGTTAATTAAATGGACATAATTTGATACAATTGTAGATAAAATTTGTTCAATTTGAAAAAGAAAAAAAAAAAACTGGAAATCCAATTTTCATTAAAGTCCAAGGAAAACCAATTCCTTCAAAACATGGAAAAGGGGTCAAGTGGGGGATAATATGGAAAACCAATTCCATGAAAAAAATTTATCCATCAAACACATCATTTGGATGGAAAATGGAATTATTTTTTCTAGAATTTGTTGCCTATCAAACATGCTCTTACTCTAATTCGTAACCCAAACAAAATTCTTTAAACATTTTAGTCGTAGGTCTACTAAACAATATTAAACGAGATTACGGATAAATTTTTTTTTACTTTTATTTTTCTTTAAAAATATTACACAATATGAATAAATTATTGCTGATAAGCTTGTAAAAAAGTTATTTCAGACACGACTTGAGCACTGATTTGGAACACGAGGTGGGTTACTTAAGTAGTGGTTCAATAGTTGAATTGACGCGTCAACTTCTATTAAATACAAAAAATGTTATTTTATAATAATAAATTTTAGAGTACCTTGGATTGTCAATATTTTTTTTTTTGTAAAAAATGTCATTTTTCATTTAAATTCTTACTTTTGTGCTATTTGATTGATATTTTTTTCATGAAAAATATTTTCTTCCTTTTTGTCACATGATCATATTTTCCTTAAAATTAAGGAAAATATTTTCTCTAAAAGGAGAATGTTTTTATATTCCAAGTAATTTTTCTCTCGTCCATCTCATCTCTCTCTCTCATCTAGTCACCAAAAAAAAATGAACAAATATAACATTTTTAAGGTTGAAAATGAAATAACTCAAACACATTTAATTGACAATTTTCATGCAAATAATTGCCTAGAATTTATTCTCTTTTTCATGTAAATTCTATGCTTGCAATCCAACACACACTTACAGTGTTATTAATTCTTTACTCCAAATTTGAAGGAAACAGAAAGATTTTCAATTAACAATGATCATCTTGGTTGATTGGTTTGGTTCAACGAATTTTTATAAAAGCTCGACAGGTTTTCCCATTTTTTGGGTCTTTTGTAGATCGATCTAATTGAGCGGCCTAGATCGAGTTGATGGCTGAATAATGGATTTTCTAGTTACACTGTTGAACCGATCCAAATTATGAAATTCTAAGGAAGCGTTTTATTATCAGCATGAAATTTGTATGGAAAGAAAATAAATTTTAAATAATTCAAATGTCTAGAACTTATTTTTTTAAAAATTATTATTAAATGTGTTTGATCGATTTAATTTTTAACATAGAAAATATTATACTTATCCTTTTTTTTATTAATGGGTAGATGAGAGAAAAAAAAAAGTGAATTATCTGAAAAATAAAAATCACCATTATTTAAATAAAATCATTTTCTTGTTTTTTAGAAGAATATGGTCATATAACCAAAAGCTGAAAACTACTTTTTATGAAAAAAAAATTATCAATCAAATATAATAAAAGTAGGAATTTGGGGATAAATGACAGTTTTCATAAAAAATAAAGTCAATCAAGCATACTCTTACATTTCTCAAAATTAATATTAAAATTAAATAATAATATAAGATATTTAGTTAGTGGATTGTTACAACTACCACAATATATGTTCCAGAGCGTAGTACAAAATTAAAATAAAATGTACTACAATTGGGAAATATCAAGGCCACACCAAGTCACCTACCCTACTTCCTTTTAACATTGGTTTTTTCCAATCCAAAAACTCCCAAAAAAAATCCTCTTCAGACCAAATTGTCGATATCTTGCAAAAAGGAGAATAGGAAAATGAAAATGGTGATGCACGCAACATTATTCTTTGGCAGCACGGAGAACTTGAGCCTATATCTACTAGATTTGGTAATAGTATTTATGATGTCTCTAATTGTAGAATGTCTATCACACACGAGATTTATAAGTTCACAGAGCAACAATTGGATTGCCGGGGTGATTCAAGTGGGATTGTACGGCATTCGGATTAGCCTAGCGTATCTTGTGATGTTGGCAGTCATGATGTCCAATGCAACCTTTGTTGTAGCTGTTGCTGGTTACACCCTTGGATTCCTAATTTTTGGTAGTAGAGTTTTTGATAAATCAGATAACGAATCATATCAAAAACCTTCAGATCTTCCTCCATTAAATTGCTAGTTGCATTTGTGTAGCAAAAATATATAATTGGACTAGAGTCCCTTTTTTCTTCTTGTTTTATTTTATGACAGGTGTATCATTCAAGATATATACATATATTACCTGTAATTCTTGAAGCCCTTGTTTGGCCCCATTTTTTTTTTTTTTTTTTTTAATGTTGGGAATAATATTTTTTTTTAAGAATGTGTGATTAAAAAATAATGAAAAGCTTTCGATTTACGTGTAGTTGCATTTGTGTAGCAAGAATATATAATTGGACTAGAGTCCCTTTTTTCTTCTTGTTTTATTTTATAACAGGTGTATTATTCAAGATATATACATATATTACCTGTAATTCTTGAGGCCCTTGTTTGGCCCCATTTTTTTTTTTTTTTTTTTAATGTTTGGAATAACATTTTTTTTTTTTGGAAGAATGTGTGATTAAAAAATAATGAAAAGTTTTTGATTTACGTGTAATATTATTTTATGAAAGATTGTGTGGTTGAAAAAAAAAATGAAAGAGAATGGGGGCCAAATGGAAAATTTGATTCAAGAAGGAAGAATTTTGAAGATGATTATTGTGGAGTCATTTGCTAGTTTATGCTCTGTATCAATAATTTTTGAACTCAAATAGACTAAGCCCCTGTTTGTTTTCCATTATTTCACCATTAAAATAAAAAATATGACCGTTATTCATCATATCAAGTTACCAAATTTAAATTTCTATCTCTTGTGTGGGGTCCATAACGACTATATTTTTCATTCTTATTTTTACAAAAATGAAAAACAAACGCTCGCTAAATCTAAAATTCAATTACATTTCTACAATTCACATGCCAGCCTTTTTGAGAATTTTCTATTTATGTATTTTTATGTACGAATTTCATACATATTTTCAACAATTATATATCTCATTTTCTAACCTAAGACAAATTATGGGAAGTTAAGGGAGTTTTCATATATCTCATTTAGCATCAAACTAACATCTTGGAACCATCCTCAAGATTTGCAAGGGAAATATATGGAAATGACCTTTTCAAAAGGGTTATTTTTTCAAAATGACCCTTAGACAATTTACATACCAAAAATGCCCTCCATTTGGATATTACATAGCAAAGCATCATAATATAGAAATTTTCTATTTTAGTCCTTAAAATTAAATATTGGTTGAAATTTGATAATTTTTATTTGATTTATTTGATTAATATTTTTTTTGATTTATTTGATTTTTGCTCTAAGTAGCCTCCTTAATTGGTATCAGAGCCATAGAGATCATGGAAATTAAAATAAGAAAAATAGACAATTATTGGTATTTAGAAGAAGAAAAAAGGTAGTTATATATATTTTTAAAACCTATTCATAAGAAGTTAAAAATAATGACTTTGACAATTATTAAAGAACTTCCTAAAGAAATAAAGGAACAAATATTAGAAAGTTTAATAATAGAAAAAATAAAAGATATTTTTATATATGAAGATGAAGAAAATAATTTATATTATAAAGAAAAATATGAGTACAAGTAATAATACACATTTAAGATTAAATAAACTACTTATAAAAATGGATAAAGTACAAGAAGAAATACGATATATAATGTTAATATCAGAAGAAATGAGAATATCATAGAATAAACAATTATTAAAATTAAAATGCGAAAGACTAAAATTTGAGAGCAAATATTTCACTATAGTAAAAAAAGAATTAGTAGATCCAAAAACAGCTGAGAGAAGATTTAGAAAAATAATAAATAAAAAAGAAGATAAAAGATGCAAATTAACTTATGAGTTAGAAATAAAAAAAAAAATTAAGATGTCAATAGGTGAATATCTGGAAGAATTAAAATCATTAATAAAAATGTTAATAAATGATGTACAAGATTTGAGTAATGAAGTAAAAGAAATAAGAAACGATATAAATATATTAAAAATTGATATTAGAGAATTAAAAGAAAATAATAAGAATAAAGATAAAAAACTTATAGAAAAAGAGATGATTCGAAGAGGAAAGAAACATATAGAAAAAGAAAATATAGTAATAGAAATAGGCAGTATGGATGATAAATTTAAAAAGAATATACTGCCAAAAATACTAGAAGAGGAAGAAGAATCTAGGAAAAAATCATTAGGAAAATTAAAAGTAGAAGAAAAAGAAGATGAGTGGAGAATTAGATTTGCTAATAGAAAATTTTGATCAATTAAGCCTAACTAATATAAGTGAATATTGAGTTTTAATGAATACTGGAGGAGGACCTAATTCAGCAGGAACCTCTAAACAAGAATTACATGATACAGATAAAAGCTATGCACTTATATATAATAAATCATATAGACAATTCTATGATAAAGTAAGAGATAGATAACCACCTAAAGGAAATAAATATAAAAATATGTTTGAATTAAATGATAATTATAATAAACCAATTAATCATGGAGGAACGAAACTAAATTTAAATTGTAAAATAGATACTAAAAAAATCTTATTAACTTGGGCAGATTCAATGATGTTATTCTTTTTATATAATAAAGATGACACATGGGAAATACTGAAAGAAAAACAGATTTCTTAATGGCATCCTTTGAAAGAGATGTTAGAAATTGGTGGGAAAGAATAAACAATTATACAAAAACATTAATAAAAGAATGTACAAACAGAAATAATCAAATCAGATAGATAAGGAATAAAAAAAATTAGTGGAATATATTTCAAATGAATTTTTATGAGAAAATTGGATAAAAAAATGCTAAAAAAGAATCAATAAGAGAAAAATATAATTAGAATAAATTAATAAACTTAACAATATGTGATATGTGTAAAATTAAAGAATATACTTGTGAATTTAAAAATTACTATTATGTTCAATTTTATGTAATGAAAATCAAGAAGTACACCAAGACATGTATTATAATAAGTTACTAGGTTCATGAGGAATATATTTTAAAATAGAATTTGAAAAATATGTTTGAGATAATATTGGAATATCTAGAACTTTAGATTCAAGAATAAAATTTTTATTTGAAAGACTTGTATATATATATCAACAAAGACAATTCATGAAAAAATTAGGAAAATTAACTAAGATACGTTGTAAAGATATGAAAACCCCTTTGCAATGAGGATGTAATCCTGAAAGAATAATTAATAAAAGAAAATATAAAAATAAAAAATTTAAAAAATTTTAATAAAAAATATATAAAACTTAGAAGAAAGTATTACAAAAGAAAAAATAATTCATATAACCAACAGAAAGATAAATTGAAATTGTGAAGAAATATGTCATATAAGCCCTAATAGTGATAAAAAGAAAGTTAGAATATTACAAAAGAATATTTAGAAATAAAATGTGAATTAAGTGAAATATCAGATGTCGAAGAATATTATAATCAAAAAATATATATAAGTGAAACAGAATATGGACCAGGATCTGAATAGAGAAATTGAAAAAATAGAAAGTAATAATATAAATATACAAGAATATGAAAGAATAGAAATATATGGATTAAAAGTCACTTTTAATAATAACAAGTTTAGAAATTTGTAAAAATTATCGTTAAATTTAAAAATAGAAAAATGGGAAGTTTTTGATAGAATTTGGAAAAGAGAAAGAATAACAATAAATGAATATCACAAAATAGAAAAAATCATACATGTAAAACAATTTATGGATAACATAAATTAAATCTTTTAACAAAAAATACAGTTGATGAACTATTAACAAAGATTAGTAAAAAACAAAGTGAAAAAATTCAATATATTTATTTAACAAGAATACAAATAATATTTAAATCACTATTTAGAAAAGGGATAGATTCACCCTTAACTATAACTTTACATGGTAAAAGAATAATAAACTTAAAAGATAGTCATTTAGGAACAATAGAAGGAAATTTAGCATATCAAAAAATTATGTTTACATGTTATCCAAAAAATTGTATATCATTAAAAAATTGAAATTTTAATAAAATTTTAGGACTACATTTTAAACATCATAGGGATGATATCATGTAACCAAGTGATCAAATTATGACTATAGAATATAGAGATTTCTATACATTTACTAATTCTAATTATGATAATATTTATTCCAATAAATCATATATTGAAATTCATAAAGAATATAAAGATATTAGTAAAATAATAGATACAAATAAACAAATAAGTTTAATTCCAGAGGAATATGAATTTAATATAACAAAAAATAAACCTGAAATAATAGAACTAAATGAAGGAAAATGTTCTAATAATATTACATTTAAGGATGAAAAATTAATTAAAAGATCAAAAAGTTTTAAAATACCTAATAAAAACAAGTTAGAAGAAATCAACAAAATAAAAGAAGTAAAACTGTATAGGAATGCTGGAAACATGAAAATAGAAGGAGAATATTATAATGGAAAAGAAAATATAAATGGATCAAATATATTAATAGATACAAGAGTTAGTGAATGTTATATAATTTCGATTAGAAATAAAGGCCTAATAACTCATAAAACTGAACCATATAAGTATGTAAATTTTGATGGACAAGTACATATAACAGATTTAAAAGTGAAGGTACCAATAAAAATAGGAGGAATAGATCTTTTAGTACCATATTACATAGATAAAAGTATGGATATAAATCCCCATATACTTTTAGGAATGAGTTTTCTAAATGGATTAGAAGACTATAATATAAAAAGAGAAGGATTATATATTGTTCATAATGTACATAATGGACAAACTACATTATATAAAAAGAATTAGATGAATAATCAAATAAATTTTCCATTAGCTGTGTATATACAAATTACTATTATAGAAACAAATATAATAATTTTTGTTTTAATAGATACAGGAAGTGATATGACAATATTTAAAAGTTTTTTAATTAAATTATGGAATAATAATGGTAATATAAAAATAACTGAAGTTACAAGAAAAAATACTCAAATAATAAATAGTGCTGATAAAGTTAGTATAATTCTTGGAATAAACAAGTAACAATAAATAAAATTTATAAATATGATAAATTAGAATATGATATATTATTAGAAAATGATTTCATACAACAATTTCAATATTATAAACAAAATAATTATATGATAGTACTACAAACGCCTTGTGGACACTTATTAAAATTTTTTAAAGAATATAAACTTTATAGAGTTCAGTCAGCCCGCGTGGTGATAAATTGGAGAAAAAACCAATTCTTAATAATGAAATAAAAAATAAAAGAATATTATATAAAAAAGTTTTAAAAACAGGAATAGAAATGAATATAGAAAAAATTATTGAACAATTAGAAAAGGTTTATGGAGAAAATTCATTATTATTTTGGAAACCACATCACTCAAAAACCAAAATAGAATTAATAGAAAATGTTATAATAAGAGTTAGACCAATGATGTATACTATAGAAAATACACAAAAATTTAAAAACTAGATAAAAGAATTGTTAGAATAAAAACTTATTAGACCTAGTAATGGACCTCATAGTAGTCCAGCCTTTATGGTTATGAAACACTCTGAACAAGTTAGAGGAAAAGTTAAAATGATTATAAATTATAAAGAATTAAATAAATATACTAAATTTGATGGTTACTTTCTACCAAATAAAGAAGTGCTAATAAATCTTATAAGAGGAAAACAATATTATTCTACATTTGATTGTAAATCAGGATTTTGGCAAGTAAAAATAGAATAAGATAGTATACAATATACTGCATTTAGCACATCTCAAGGAAAATATGAATGGTTAGTTATGCCATTTTATTTGAAAAATGCACCACAAATATATCAAAGAAAGATGGATAATATATTTAAAAAGTTTAATGAATTTCTGCTAGTTTATATTGATGATATATTAATATGTTCTAATAGTAAAAAAGAGTATAAAAATCATTTAATCCAACTTATTAACGAATGTAAAAAAGAAGGAATTGTACTATCTAAAAAAAATCTATAATAGAAAAATAAGAGATAGACTTTCTTGGATTATCAATAGATAAAAAAGGGATAAAATTACAGACTTATATATCCGAAAAGATAGAAAGTTTTTTAAATAAATTAGAATCCAAAGAACAAATTCAAAAATTTGTATGATATTTAAATTATGCAAAAGGATTTATTGAAAATCTTTCTAAAAAAAGACATAAAATCCAAATTTTATTTAGAAAAAACAAATACTAAGGGATGGAATGAAGAACATACAGAAATAGTTAAATCATTAAAAGAAGAATGCAAAAATTTACCAAAATTAAAATTATCAGATGAAAAAGATAATTTGATTGTTAATATCGATGCCTCAGATAAATAGTGGGCAACAATATTAAAAACAGATTTTAGTGAAATTTGTAGATACTCAAGTGGAACCTTTAACCAAACAGAAATAAACTATACTACTCATGAAAAAGAATTACTAGCAATTATTAGAGGAATAAAAAAGTTCTCATTGTTTTTATTATCCAAGAAATTTATCGTTGAAACTGATAATTCTCAAATTGTAGGATTAGTCAGGAATAAGTTACCATCAGAACCACAATACAAAAGGCTTCATAGATGGCAAGCTTATTTAGCATTTTTTTAATTTTGATATAGTCCATATTAAAGGAGTTAATAATTTTCTTGCAGATTTTTTCAGCAGAAACATAGAATTTGCTGATGGATCAAGCCAAGGTCATGGAATTATCCCAATCTATCCTACACATACAAAAAATGACGAATTTTCTTAAAGAAAAATCCGAAGATATAAACTCTGGAGCAACCCAAATCTCAGAGATGTTCAACTCAAATATAAAAATACTGTTGAATATCACTACTGAACATAAAAAATATGCCATAAAACTCAAAAATCAAGTTGATGCTATTGCAGCACAATTAAAAGATATATTGTATGAGACAAATATACCAAAGAGTTCAGAAATGAGTTTTCCAAATCAATACCAAACAGGGACAGCTGGAAGCAGCAGTGGATCCAAACGTGACAACATACCAACTGATAATAAAGGAAATACTATTTCTATATCATCAACCAAGAAAGTTATGATACATGGAGATAAAAGAGATACCAAAACAATCAGCATCATAGATCAAGAAGATAAAATCCCTTTAGATCCAAACGATGAAAAATATGTCGAAATAGTCAAAACCGCTTATGAAATAAAAATAAGTCATTCATATTTCATTTCACCAGAAAATAATGTTTACCCCTCATGGAAGGATGTGGCCCTTCATTTATAAAAAATTATGATAGACTATGAATTCATGGATTTGATTTATTTAGGAAAAGATTACATCGAAATTTCAAAGTTTGATGACATATTCATTAAATAAGTATCCAGATTTGCCAAAAGGAATGAAGATATTTTTAAAATTCTATACAATCAGTCCAGAATATGATGGAGTTGTTTACTATCCAGTTGAACACATAATCTCAATTGGATATGTTGCAGCCAATTTTCAAATTGATGTTATAGAGAATAATAGAAAAGTTCCAACTGTAACAAAATCATGGATCAGACATAGAAGAGCACTTGGAATTAAAGCCATTTACAATATTGCCAAAAATTTGTTTGATAAAAAATTCTTGTGCTTATGCCAATATGAAAATTGGATGCTGGTATCCAATGGAAGATATACAAAATCAGAAATTTTAAAAGACTATATTACAAGATTTGATATACATCAATTTTCAGGATGTCCTACCACTATAAAAGAATCCTACCAGTTAAGGGAGTGCCCCAGCTGTATGTGAAGAAATAAAAGAAGAAGACAAAGCACATTTTGACAAAGATGTATGAATGACAATAATACTACATGTGAAGACATTGAAGATAAAGAGCAATAATAGAAAAAGATGCTTTTTGGATAAGAAAGTTGAACCAACATGTGAAGATGTAGGCCCAAGAAAGAAAATAGAGAGGCAATAGTGCCTTTATTGATATAATCAATGATGTAATAAAGTCTCATAAACTTGTATATATAGAGACATTACCATAGAAGAAAATCATCTCCTCTTATCTTGAATTCTCGAGTTGTAAGCAATAGCCCATTCTTAGGTTGAAAAACCAATTTTTCTTGAAATCCCTTTGTACCAAATAGAAGTCTTGTATCAATCTTGATAGAAATAAAATTCCAATATTTTGATATCATTATGACTTTCTAAATCTTTTTCCTATAAATTCTTGAAAGATCTAATAAAAAGTTTCCTTCTTATTTTAGCAAAAAGAGAGTTTTATTTAACAGAAGTGTAGAATTTTATTTTTTAGAAATTGATACAGTGAGAGCAAATAGTTGAAATAGTAACAATTTCGTGAAGGCAGGAGGCCGTTAAAGGAAGCAGTTTACAAATTCAGGGCTCGAAGGTCACTCGGTTCTAAAAATATAGGTCTAGATCAAGCCTAAAGTAAAACTATTAAACTTTTGCTAAAATTAGAATGAATCTTTTTAGGATCTTAAAAGAATCGCGGGGACAATTGCATGATGATTATTTTGATAAATGCCAGGATATACTATTAAAGGATTAGATAATTTATTAGAAAGAATGTTAGAAGAAATAAAGAATATTATATCTCAATTAAAAAATATAAATTTACCATTTGAAGAACATGATATTTTATTAAGAAAATATGATATGTATGTTGTAGATTATTCTTATTTATTAGATCATAGAATGATTTTATATTCAAATATCCAAAATAGAGTATATAGAAGATAAAATGATTAAGAGATGAGGACATATGTTGCAATATAAAAAGAATTATTTCATTGAGGACAATTTAGGCCTTTCCATAAAAAAGAACAGTGATGGGTCAAAAAAAATCTCCCAAATTTGCAGTCACGTCAACACTCATGGACATTTCCTGCTCGAAGAGTACTTGTTAAGAAAAATAAGTTTTATTGTTGTAAGTTAGCTTTTTTTATTAGACAATGCTATGCGTACCGAGTTTTTTTATCAAATCTTTTACCTACTACTCATAATAGGAGTGATAATCACGGGTTGTCAATTTTAAATACACGCGAGGCCTGCCATACATTGTGAGGTGGGGGACAACATTTTGGTAAACCCCCTCTATATATATATATATATATATATATGTCCTTTTTAAATTATGAAAATAAGGATTAAATCTTAGACCATGGAATATGTATCGTTACTATTGATGAATTTTATAAAACTAATTTCCTTTGATTATTTGTCTTTTCCTTGAATGAACAAAAACACTAAAATATTTATTTTATTTTATCAGCTTGTATAGTATAAATTAAAAGTGCAAAAAACAGAAAGTTTGAGATCATGCTACTAAATCAAGTGATATAAAATATTTGTCTGGTTTTTAATTAGCTTTATTAAATTATTCAAAATATGTATTTTTTTGATTTATTAATTATTTGCAATCATATTTGCTAAACCTATAGTTTAGTTTGCATTTTTTTTTTCCAATTTTGAGTTTTGAATTCATTTTTCGCCTTTTGTTTTGAGTGTTTGTTTTGTTTGATTTGTCATTCTAAAAAAATATTCTTACAATAGAAAACTGAAAAATACATTTGGATTGGACTTTAAAAAAAATATATAGATATCATATTTTAATTTGTTAAATTTGATTATTCAGTAAAATAGAATAATTTTATGTTAATATATTACCAAGTAGTATATATATATTTTAAAGTTAGAAATCTTAAAAAAAAATCTCAAATAAAATACGAACAAATAATAAATTGAATTGGCAAAAAATAGAAAATTAATGACATGAAGTGAAAATTACAGAATATGAAAAATAAAATTGCAACAAGCAACTCAATAGCGAGTGAATTAAAATTACAAGTTTAAATACTAAGAGGCATATCATAAATAACTCAATTGAAAAATCAAAACCACAAAATAAATCTGTACAATTGTGTATGAGTTGCTGAGTATTTGTCATCATTTTTTGAATTTTTTTGCATGTACAATCACACTCATGTTCAAAAAATCATCTCCTACCCGTCTTTTTCCCTTTGATATTGGAGGAAGTGATAATTATATTTTACGCGCTTATTTGGATAACATTTACAAATATGAGTAAAATTATACTTATTTTAGTGTAAATATTCATATTGTAGATAAAATTCAGACTCGAACGCATTTTGAGCAAAATTAACGATATTTAGCTTAATTGGAGTTGAACGAAGCAATTGAATTGAATGTTAATAAAATTGCACGGGATTAATAATAGGTATTAAGAGAGTAATCAGATGAATGTCACAAGTTTCGAGGAGTGAAATTCGACTTATTGAGAGTCAGGAGCTAAATTGCACATTTTTTAAACTTGTGAAGGACCTATTTCGAAAGATTATTGAGGTTTGAGGACAAAAGTGTAAACTTTTGAAAGTTTCAAGATGACTATTGAAGATGACGAAAAGGACCAAAAAATCAAACGAAATCATTTGGTAAGGACCAAGTTGAAATAATTTTAAAAGTTCAGGGATGACCACAATTTGTAAATGGAATTTCTATATGGAGAGTTCCACGAGAGTCTCATTGGATTCTCTTATGAATTTTTGTTGTATTTGGAATCAAGGAAGGAAAAACATTACTTTTATTTTCTATATTTTGAGCGTTTTAGTTAAAATGTCAAAAAAATAGGTTTTGAGTTTTATATTAGAAATTTTGGCATTTATTTTTTTCAAAATGTATTTTTCTCTCTTTTCTTTTTAACCACATATTCTTTATTAAAATAATATTACACGTAAATCAAAAACTTTTCCTCATTTTTCAACCACACATTTTCCATCATTTTACTATTCTAAAATGGATTTTTATATGAAAATGAGTTTCAAACACTCTCTTAATCTTATTTACAAAAATGCATTTTCAAAAATACAAACCAAAACTACTTTACATAATGAAAATTGAAAATAGCAAACGAAATGCCTTAAATTTTTTCATGAAATAAATCATAAATTATAATTTTAAATAATATAAAATATAAATTATTATTTCTTGTAACTAAACTAATGATCTCATATAATGCAATAAAAATATCATAGTAATATAAGAAAATGGTGAAATGGAAATATATGTTTGATAGGAAGAGTCTGTTACAAAAAATAAATTTCATGGGAGGTTTCTATAATTTTGGAAAAATTTCTTGAGGCATCTCTATAATAGCTCACAACCTTGGGGATGCCTATGTAATTTTCCCTTTACAAAACTATCATAATTTAACAATAAAATTACCTAAAAACCTACACTTAAAGATTCATTTTCAAAAAATAATGGATTAAATTTCATTTTCACAAATCAGGTATTAATTAGGTTTTATAATTAAAATTAATAAAAATTTAATTACATCTAATATACATATATCACCCCACCTCACCCAACCCAACCTACTCTCTCTCACCCCCACCAAACTTATTCCATTCACTCAATATGAGGATCTCCGACAATTCTATTTAACATAGTTTGGTCAAAGCGGTAGATCCTTGGTGGCTCTATCGGTATGTGCTTCGATCTCCGACAACCAGTGATTAAGGAGATGTGCCAGCAACGTCGAAAAATGCGCCACATGACATTGATGGCATCAGGGGCTACTGAGATTTCTCAGTAGCGTTGCTAGGCAACATTGATTCCAACTTTGTGAACGGTGAACGACGACGTTGCAGTCCTTTGACGCGAACTGAGCGTGTAGTCCTTCGTCGCAACGCTGTAATCCTTTGACACCGACTTGGAATTTTTGGGTATGACGGTGGTGGTGAGATAGTGGTGTAGTTGGATGCGGTGGTGGTGGGTGTGTGAACTGTGGGTGCACATTTGGTTGGCGTTGTTGGGAGTGGTGGTAGTGCCGAAATGGGAGCGACGACGAAAATCAAATGTGATCAAGTCCACCTTTATTGTGATTACGTGTGATAAAAACTATGTTAACTGTGATGTATGTGACTTGACACAAATTAGACTGATATGGTCACATACAGTCACAATGAAGATAAGTTGGTTACAATTAGTCATAAATAACACATGTCAGTAAATATAGTAAAGTTGGTGGTGAAGGTTGTAGTGACTGTGGTGGATTGTGGTACTAGTCTACGATGTGTGAAGATTTGTTTGTGGTGACTCTTTCTGGGCAAATATGTGTTTATTGTGAAAGTTGTGGCTAATTTTGTGTTGATTGTGATCGATTGTTACTTGAATACATACCGTCACAGTTAATATTGACTTGGTCACAAAAAGTCACGACGAATACGAATTTGGTCGTAGTTAGTCACATTGAATACAAATTTGATCACATTAGTCTTAGATAACACATGTCAGTGGCTTTGAAATTTTTTGGATAGGTGTGATCACAAAAAATAAAGCTAGTCACAGATAAATTTTTTGAGAAGTTTCTATAGTAGAGTATAAAGAGAGAAATTGTTTTCAATTTTTGGAGATTTTTCTATCGTTGGAGTAATCGTCAAAATGGTCGTCGAAATAGTCTTCGAAGCGATCAATGTTCGAGTTAATGTTCCTCTCTGCATATAAAAGTCAACCATTTTGCTACAATTACACCATGGACAGCTTTGTTTACGCTCTTTGATATGACACAGTTTTATCATTGATTTTAACAACACTTATTCAAATCAATGGTCTCAATTTTGACACCTCAAATATCAAAATCGGTTTACAAGTAGCTTAATTCAAAAATCATATCTTGATGCTGTCCCATTCCTGATTCTGTTTGTCTTAATTTGTGTAATTTTAGAACTTTCTTATGTCTCGTATGGGTTTTCTGGGTGGATGATGTATAAACTGCATTGTTAAATTGGTGTCCTGGGATTTTTTCAGTTTCTTTTCTTCTACCTGGGTTTGATATTATCTTCATAAACTGAGAGGCACTCTAACTCTTGGTTTTTCTTGTTTACGAGACCGTGGTTACAACTTTACTTTACATTATATATATATATAATTTTTCTCTGCATATGGATTCAGTTTGCGAGCTTGTGAATTCTATTTTATTTTATACTTTGGCCACTGGTTCTTTTATGGGAGTTCCTATTACACGCCTCCCTGAAAGTCCTTAACTGATTATTTTAATTTATTTGATCTCCGTATGTGTCTCGAGCTTTTAATTGTTCATGATCTTCCATAAGCTAGAAAAATTACTATTTTCGGGTTCACTCCTTTTGTCCCTTGTTTAGATTATTACAGTTTACTTTTACTGAAATTATGAGTGCTTATCTTTATTCTATATGCTGGTTAGTAAGGCTACATTTGATAGTAGAAAAACTGAAATTAAGTATTTTGGTGAAGTGCTGTCCTTGGCTTGATTGCAGTCTCTCATGGTTGAAATTTGTTGTCTCAGTGTCTCAAAATTAAGATGATAGCGCTTCAAGTTTAGAGTTTCATAGTCTATGAGTTTCCTATACTGGCGCAACCAAATGATGAGGATAATAGGAAAAAAAATATGAAGATAATTTTCCTTACTCACAAATGCCATATTTGTAAGTTGTAAACGCTCCAATTTTTCAGTGTTTCTTCCCTCCCTTGAACATTTCTACATGTGCCGTAATTTTTACCCCTATTCAGCAGGGATTGAGACCAAATTTTTAGTAAATTTTAATAAAAGTTGACGAAATGTGTGGTTGAAAAGTTGTGGGTCCTATATAATATGTGGTTAAAATTAGTTTTTGACTTTGACTTAGATTAAAATTGGTATTGGACTTTATTGTTATAGCCCTTGTTTGAGCCCCATTTTTTGGGGAAGAATGAATTTTTGAATAGTGTATTGATGGGAAATGTGTGGTTAAAAAATAAGGAAATGTTTTGAATTTGCGTGTAATATTATTTTATTAAAGAATGTGTGGTTGAAATGATGTCAAGAAAAATGAATTTTTCCGAAAGAATAGGGCTCAAACAAGTGCATAAACTTCTTTGTCGTTTAGGATGTGGTGCTGAAGCTATCTTTTCTTTCGGCCTATTTGTCCGTTCCTGGGCTCTTGGAATGTTAAGCATGGTTTCTGCGGTTGTTTGTTGAATCTGCTCCTTCTGCCATTGGGTTTTGTTTTTCTCTGTCCTTTATTTGGGGTTTGGTTTACAATGTTCTCTGCATTTCAGTTTTTTGGCCCATTTTGATTGTTTGGCTTGGTAAATGGATTTGATGGGGGCCTTGGCTAATGGAGAATAAATTATCTACTCCCTGGACACGAGAATGAAACTTGGCGTGTAATATCTACATTCTGTTTCGTCCAGGAAATTTCCTCTATGTAAGGATTTTTCGATTAAAAACCTGGCATTCTCATGCCTATTACTCCCTATTTTTTAGGCTTGCGAGCAGCTGTTGAACCCAATAAGAATACCTATTTAATATATTAAAAGCAACAGCAACTATGCATCTTCAGTCTTTCACAGGCTAACTATCCTTCTTTCCAGCTGGGCAAGTGAGTTGTTCTATTCTGTTTCTTTTTTACTTTGTTACATTTTATACTTTCTCAGTTTATGATTTTTGATGCACGTAGATGATTTTTAATTTTGTAATGGGACATAGCATACAGTTCCATTTAGGGATGTAAATGAGTCGAGCCGAGACTCACGGCTCGCGCACGGCCAGTACAAAAAACGGTTTGACCTTTTTTGGCCCGAGCTGAGTAGAGCCAAAGCTAGGCCGAAACACTGAGGATTAGCTCGACCTTTACTGAGCAGAGTTGGCTCTTTGGTGTCTTCCTCTCTTTTTTTTTTTTTTTTAATTCTAAATTCCTTTTAAGAATAAAATATTGTTGAGTGAAGTTGAAAATAAATCCAAAATTTTACCTTCCTACTTAAAGTAAAAAAAAATTGGCCCATTTTACAAAATTTGAAATTAAATTTAAAATTCAAGCTAAAGGCAAATTCAAATTTCAGACAAAATTACTACATGCCTTTGCATCACAGGCCAAAATTGGCCTTTATGGCCCATGTCACCGGACATTTTGGCCCGTCACACGAGCCAAGCTGTGTGTCATTGCCCGAAAATGAGGCTCGGTGGACATGAGCTGCGAGTCGAGCCAACACGGGCTTTTTGCATGCCGAGCTGGAATGACATCCCTAGTTCCATTGATATGTCCACAGCACGTTGATGAAATGGCTCAAGGGACTAGGATAATATATTTCGCGCTAATTAAATAAGTCAGTACTGGGTCATGTTTGCTTAATATTAATCCTTTTTTCCTTCAACTGAAATTCTGTAAATTTACTGAGCGATAATTGCTTTTTTTCTTGCCATATGTAGTACTTTTCTGTTCTTGTTCCAGTTTCACATCATAATGTGTTTGAAATGCTTTATTCAATCAAACTTTATAATTGGAAATAATATTGTTGGTGTCAATTTTTCTTATCATCCAAATAACAATAGAGCATCGTAATTGGCATATTTTAAGTTATTCTGTTTCAAATTTTATACCACTAAACAGATAATGGGGATCAGATGGAAAGGGAAGGGGGCAGAAGCCAGAGCGCTTGAAGATCCCATGTCAAAGATAGTTTCCCGGCTCAAAAGCTATCTAATTGAAGCTGATTCTCAAGGATTGCTCTCCGGCTGTAGTGTACTAGTTGAAGCAAATGTGGAACAAATCGAACTCTTTAATCGTGCATGTTTTGGTTATCCTATCGTCACCATAGAGAAGGATAAGCAGTGGTTTCAATTAAGCATGGAGGAAGCCTTTTACTTGTCCTACATGCTAAAATGTATAAAGGTTGTAGGTGCAGATAACTGTCTAAAGAATGATGACGAATTTTGAAAGTATGCAATATCCAAGAGAAATAATTTTCCTAATTTATTTAAAGCATACTCTCATCTTCGACTGAAGAACTGGGTCGTAAGGGCAGGATCCCAGTATGGAGTGGACTTTGTTGCCTATCGCCATCATCCGACTCTGGTACATTCTGAATATGCTGTACTCATTTTATCTGCAGAAGATGACAATGCAAATGGTCGATTGAGGGTATGGTCTGATTATCAGTGCACCCTTAGGCTTTGTGGTAGTGTTGCAAAGACATTGTTGGTTCTTCACATTCACAAAAATGGCAGTGTTGCTACATCTCCTTCATGTCTAGAGAGTTACGTCGTCGAAGAGAGAACAATCACCTAGTGGAATCCGGAGCAAAGCCGCGAGAATCAAACAACAGCACAAAAGGAACCATGTAACTCATAAACTTGATTGTCCATATTGTTGATATTTTGACTTGAGGATAACCTTTATTATATCATGTATTGTTACAAGTGTTTTCTCATGAAGGAACGGTCTCAAAAGTCATTATTTTTACATGCTGATGTCCCGTAGTTTTTAATGTAATGGTGCTTATGGAATTGATTTCACCTTAATTAAATGCTGTAGACATTGGACATGTATCTTTATAACAGAAACCCACACATTCATGATCTATCGGCATAGCAGCTCTAGTTAAAGATGTTAAATTTTCTGCAGCATATTTGACCATCATTTTCTCATACTCATTTTCAATCATATATTTTCGCAATAAAAAAATTTTCACGTAAAATTCAAAACTTTTTTTACTTTTTAATTACACATTCTTTCAAAATTTACAATTCAAAAACTCATTTTTTCAAAAAAAAAAATAAAAAAAAAAATTGTCAAACAGAGGGTTTACATTAATTGGTTGGGATTAAAATCTAAAGTCAAACAATCAATATTAACCAAATTTTTTATGGGTCTCACAACTATTCAACCACATATTTTAAAAATTTCTATCATAATCAACTAAAAAAATCTAATTTTAATTCTCACTCAGCATCCACTAAATTTTGTTCTTCCAACAATTCCTTTGTATCATAATGACACGAAGCAATTACAAATTTTGAGGACATCTGATCAACTGCTGACATGATTAATGTTCAACAAAGATATTGAAAATGCCATTTGCATCCGTTAACTTTTTACTTCATTTCATTCTTCAAACCCCATTCTTTCTAAATCCAATTATTTATGAGGGCCAACATATTTCACTGAGGTAGCTTGTCTCAATCAAGTCATACGTTAGATAAAATATGGGACTTGGTTCTAGAATCACAGCTGGAGATCAACTTTTATCAATACTGGGAAACTAATTCCAAGATTGATCTCCCAATTTCTGGCTTAAACCGTGTGGCCCTTCCCTGATGTGAAATTCTTTGTGAAGTCCTCGTACATTTAATCACCTCGTTTCAAAAATTATTCCAAAAAAGTCACACAAGCAATTTAATACGTCCAAAGCTAAAATGAGTATTACGACTTGAAGGTTAACGTTTACAAATGGATCACCATCTTGCCGAGATCTCACTTTGATTAAACATATAAGGATTTGAACTACTCATCTTAACATAATTGGAAATTCAAAATTGAATATGGTACCAAAGTCAATCAAAAGATCATTATGTCATTCATTTATTAATAATTGTATACGCTTTTGATGTGAAAAAAATGAAATCAGCATGTATGTGAGGAATTTTGTTGAAGATAAAAAAGAAATTAATGCACGTGACCTTATCTAACTTTTTAATTATCAAATGAGACTATTAACAACTCTACGAATGATTATTATTAGTTTAATGAAATGAGTTTGAAAAATATTGCAAGTTCTTATTTTATTCTGAGCCAAATTTACGCAAATCTGAACTAGACCTAATTGAAGCTCTGTTGACATGTTTCATCATACATACGTTGGCATTCTTTAATTACCAATTGCTTCACATGACAACTAATTAGCATCACACCTTAGTACATCTGGTTAAGCTTAAAAGGTAATTCAAATTACTTTTATGTGAACTTTTATTGACTATGGTCCTTTGTAATTGTAGCTGGTTCTTCTTAATCAGGCTAAGGCTCCTTTTGACAGAGGTTTTATTTTTATTTTGCTTCTTGTAGAAGAACTTCTGTTGAAAAATTATTAATTTGTGATGTGAGCCTACATATGTAATTAATTGTGTATAAGGTCATCTTAAAGTGAAGCCAAAAATTAAAGTAATCTAATAAAAAAATAAATTATTGGACTTACTACATCTAAATAAAGTATGGGTCAGATTATATGTGTAGAGATTAGATTCCTTCAGAATTGTATCTTATGATTGGCGAAAAATATATGGAAAACTATATATAGAGTTATGATCCCCAATTCATATGCAATATCTCATTTCTTATGTTATCTCATTGACATAAGAATACAAGAGAAAATATATTGAAGAGGAAGATCCAAATTCCACAACAAAAAAACATACAATTTACAATCAATAATAAAAAAGAAGGATTTCAGGAATCAAGAATATGGATCAAGAAGCAAAACCAAGATCAAGAACTCAAGAATTGAAAGAGTTAATATTCAAGATTCAAGATCCAGAATCAAAATCCAGTATTAAAGAAACATTCCCAATGAATTAAGGTAAGTTCCGCACTTTATAATTATCTTGGTGATTTGATATGGAAGTTTTTGGCAATAAAGTAATTATATTTTCATGTTATTGAGATTTAAAGTCACATAAATTCCAACGGCTTCATCTAAAACTCTTCTGGTCTGACAAAGTAATTTTGAAAAAATTATTTAATGATATTTTAAAGTAACTTCTTGGTCTCTAAACAAGGTCATCATATTAGAAAGAAAGGCTTAACTAGTACGTGTTTGGGGAAGATATTCAAAATCTTACTCTTCTTATATGCATAAAACTGCTTCTTTTGATTGGTATGTCCCTCGGGGCACATCCCAACTGGTAAAGGACGGAATTCTTCAAGGCGGGCAATTCAGAGGTCGCGGGTTCGAAATTCATGAGACTCTTGGAAGGCAGGCTTTCTCTTGGAATGCGGGATATTTCCTGTAAGGCATGAGTTCTCCTGAAAGGCAAGGCGCATACATGAGTTTGACTCGTTCGGTACTTTGGCAGTTCAGTTGGGAAGGCTTTTGGACCCTGGCCAGTTTGGGACACAACCCGCGGTTTAAATGGTCTGCGTGAAGAGGGGTTGGATCGTAAGTCGCAGGATTAATCACTATAAGACGGACACTTGGGTATAAAAAAAAAAAATAATAATAAAATAAAACTGCTTCTTTTCACTGGTATTGAATGCTAAGAGCACCGTATGAAGGAGTCCAAGTCCACAATAAATACATATGAACATGATAAGATTGATGTGTGACCATATAATTAAGCCTTACCTTTCCTTTCTTAATGCTATAAATTTGGTCAATTAATCAACCGCGTATGCTTAGGTCGAGCATTTTGGTCTAGAACGATCTGTATTTATACAATTTTATATCTTAGTGCCAAGAAGTTAATAGTTCTGATCATGTTATTAGAAAAATCTACATAATAGAATCCTAATTCGGTTGTAATTATAATCTCTCAATTAAATCACAATTTACATAAATTGACATGTGTAACTAAAGTATTAATCAATGTACTTGTCACGTGAAATTGGAAGTATCGAAGAAATTTACACGAACTTATATACTTAAAAAAAAATTTATTTTTGAAGCATAAAAGAATTGGACTGAACCGAATCAAATTCAATCAATTTTGATCCAATTAAGTTTATTTTTTGCCGAAAGAACAAGAAATTGGGAATTTGGAACACATGTTTTGTAATTTGTCTCATAGTAATTTAAAAGTTATTCTTTTCCAGCTCGAAAAGTAGTAGATAATCACCGGTAAATTAGAAATAGCTGTCTCCTAGCAAATGGACTTAAAAGGAATATTAGAAACTTGTGAAATTTGTATGCTATCTTGTTTAGTGTGACATATACCAAATTAACGTATTTCATGATTTTGAAATCTCTTCACTTTAATGGTACTTTGAGTTTGCGTATCCTAATTTACCATTTTAATGTTGTTTTCATGAAGAATTAGTCGATCTGGACCATGACATCAATTTTCTAATTTTATTTCTTTATAGGCTGCTTTCTTGTTGAATATTAGCCTTTATTACTAAAGCTTAGCTAAAAATGTCTCTGATAATCTATAATGATGTAGACAAATCGAGTAATTTACAAGGGTAATGAGATTTTCAATTTTTTTTTTCTTGAACCGGGTCCACTTGCAAGAAAATACACAAACGTGTGCTTGGAAGTCTTCATAACCTACTATGACTGATACAACATAATTTGTCGTACAATGACTTACGAGCAAGTATAATGTCTTCCTTGATCGAGCGTAGATTTTTCTTTTTCACGTTTGAAACATATCTTCCTCGCTCAGTTAACACTTGTCTACATTTTTCGTTTGTGTCGGTTACTCTTTCATCCTTATATCTCTTTTGATCCCCGCTATTGTTGGAGTTAAACAGTAACATGCAAGCCGATGACTTCCAAACATAATGGCCCATACCCATCTCCTCTCCTTTGCCTATATATATCCTAATCCTTGTGCAGACTGTCAGTAGGAAAATCCTCTTTATCTCCATACATAGTCTTTGTTCACATATTTTTCTACTCTTAACAATGGAGTGCTGTGACACAAAATTAAAATCACATTCTCTTTCGTCTTCGCCTTCTCCTTCTCGACAATCTGTGGTGTTAAGCCCTTGTGCTGCTTGCAAGATATTACGTCGAAGATGTGTTGAAAAATGCATTTTGGCGCCTTATTTTCCTCCAAATGATCCACTGAAGTTCACTACTGCTCATCGGGTGTTTGGCGCGAGCAATATAATCAAGTTTTTGCAGGTATACTCATACTATATACATCTTATACTTTTGTCTTCTATATCAAAGATTTTATGACTTGTTTGGTACGGTAGACTTCACAATGCCAAGCAATATTGAATGACGGAAATGAAATTAAAATCTTATGCTTTTTATTTGCTTCACTTTTGGATGGCAAACTCATTTTTAGTCAACTTGGAGTAGATTTGCAGACATTTTTAGTTTGTGTAAATGCATAGGAGATAAGCCAGATACACAATTGAGAATTATGTACAAAATAATAATAATAATAATAATAATCGATCGAGAATTGAAAAATAGAATAGTTCACACGGCGGGTAGGTAGATAGAAACGTTTGAAAGTAACTCGTACCTTTGACCAATTTTTTGTTTTCAAACATCGATTAGTAGCATATTTCCACTTACAAGTAAAGTTAGTTATCAATTATTGTCAAGTTCGACCCTACAAAAATATTTATTTTAAAATTTACGGATAAAATTGAATCACATAGAACTGAAGAAGAAAGATATTTGACAAAATTTAGTCACCATCTCATAAAATCATTGCCTGACAAGTGTAAAATTTGCGATAAATGATCGAGCACTAAAATTTCAGGAATTGCCCGAGTCTCAAAGAGCCGATGCTGTGAGTAGCATGGTTTATGAAGCGAATGCCAGGCTTAGGGATCCCGTATATGGATGTACGGGAACAATTTGTCAACTCCAACACCAAGTCAACGAGCTCCAAGAACAATTAGCCAAGACACAAGCAGAACTCGGGAACATGCATTGCCAACAAAAGAATCTTATGGCTCTCATTTGGATGGAAATGGCACAGTCTTCACCAATATCTTCATCACAACAATCCTTGGATACCATCATTAATTTCCAAGATGAAAGCAACTTAGGATACTTATGGGAACAACCCCTTTGGACATGATCATATTTATTTCTATATTATTACAATATCAAAGATGGTCAGACCTATATTTATATATATATATATTTTTAATATCGAATTCAAAACTTAGAATCCCAAGTTTGAAACTGTTGAAGTTTCTTGGCTAATGAAATTATCACCGAGGAGAAATTCAGAAATATAAAGAGCAAGTATTCTATATGGAAGAAACGGTCAAGCTCTCGATTATTTTAATTAAAAAGTTGATAAAAAGTTAAGTCAAAGTCAATAATTAATTTAAATTATATACTTTATAAGGCCCACAACTTTTATTTACTCTTCAATCAAATATTTTATCAACTTTTAACATAATATACTAAAAATTTAATTTTTAGCAAAATCAAATAGGGTTTAAGTTTAATCATTGTGAAATTTCTAATGATATGAAAAAGTAAATGAAATTGATGGATCTTGCTCCCCCATATTATCTTATGATATCACAAGGAGAAATGTCTTTGTCCAAACGTCCAATCTTGATTGCTTTTGTTGAAATGTTAAACAACTTTCAGCTCACCTAAGTACCTAACGGTTTCACTATCATCAATTCCAATTATTTCTTTGAGATATAATATAATACTTTTCGCCGAAGTCTTACCCATTCTTGAATTTAGCTTGCTCGATCCCTCCCTTTTTTCTATAAACTCTCTTTTTTACTTTAGCATAGTCTTTATTTAATTAATAAAGTTTTTATTAAGGGTAAACAGCCTCGTCGAGTAAAGTTGAAAATAATAAATAAGACGAGTTTATATTAATCTTTTTAATAAAATTGACATTTTAAAATGGAACCTCAATATTCAAAAATTCAATTGAGTAGTTAATTCGTCTGAAGCTCAAAAGCACATGCTACTTTAAAGACATGCATCGAGTATAAATGAAAACAATGAACAACAATAAAATGCTTGTGTTACTTTTCTTAATGAGGTTGACCATCGATGGGATAAAATTGTAAGTGCACGAAACCATCAAACAAGTAATAAAATAAACTTAAGAACTAGATTATTGTCCTATGAAAATTTTTCTATTCAACAATTTATTGTAATAAACATAGCTTCTATTTGACAAAGACAAAGTTCAATGGAGTGATTTTAGTTATGCTGATGATTCCGAACTACTGAAACAATTAAAATTGTGGTATGATGGACAATTCCAGCTTTTAACAATTGATTATATGAGAAAAGGTGTTAGAACCAACAATTTCAATGTAGTTATCGCCTATTGATTTTACCTACAGAGTAATGAAATTAATTGAATTGCGGTCGAATTTCAAGAAATTAATAGAAAACATTACCAAGAAAAGGAAGTAAATTCACTCTATCGAATTTTAACCTAATTAAGTACATTGATCCATAAAAATATCCATTTAACAAACGCAATAACCTAAAAGTATATTTATATTTTCTTTTGTAATTACTTATTTTAGCTCGTAAGCACGAGGTTGTTGCACCTAAAACAAAAGGTTGAGAATCAAAATAATTTCTACTCGTGCACCTAAAACAAAAGGTTGAGAATCAAAATAATTTCTAGCACGAGGAAATATATATAATTATATATGTTGATGTCCTCGATTATTAGATTCTATATTTTTCTATTGGTGCACAAGCAAGTGTATGAGAAAGGTTGAGAATCAAAATAATTTCTAGCACGAGGAAATATATATAATTATATATGTTGATGTCCTCGATTATTAGATTCTATATTTTTCTATTGGTGCACAAGCAAGTGTATGAGAAAGGTTGAGAATCAAAATAATTTCTAGCACGAGGAAATATATATAATTATATATGTTGATGTCCTCGATTATTAGATTCTATATTTTTCGATTGGTGCACAAGCAAGTGTATGAGAAGAGTTGGTTTTTAGGGGAACCTTCTGGAAAGTTCGACTATTATGTCCAATTTACTCCACCCCCCATAAATCCCACTGGATCAGATGTTGATGATGATGATGATTGCAACCAATTACACAAAGAATATGAGTGGATAATAGTTCAACTCCATCTTCACAATCAGCTATGCCTATAGCTATGTTCTGTCCTATCCAACAGGAAGATTTTCATCCACTCATTTCTTTTGACAAAGAATGTTCTACCCATTCTTGGAAAATCAAGAATCCCACATCCAAAAAATCATATGGTTTGGTTGACCAAATTTCGACAATTGAGATAGTTTTCAACTAATACTCAGAAAATGCAGTTTATCAAAAGTGCCGTTGACAATGATTGATCAAAGTCAACAAAGAATTAAAATGACTCTATAACAAAAAACTCAAATAACGTGAACCCCATTCCCCAGGCTGTAAAAAAATGGAGACCCTCCACAATGAAATTATGACCCTATTACAAAATTGTTTACCCTAAAGCAAACCAAGAAAGAGAAATAAAGAGTCTCAAAAATAAACTTGTCTCTCTTGAAAACAATGCTATGATTCCACTATCTATTCCATACCATCCTACTCCATATCTCCCTATTTCACAAATATCTGGTCCTATGTATTTAATTGGAGCTTTTGGATCCATAGCCTCACTCTTTACCATGAAGAATGGGAAAAGAAATTGAAATATGTTCTTCCTATGACCACAAGCCTTGCCTTCATCAAACCCTGAAAAATGATGACAAATGGTGAAAAAATACACCATTACCATTTTCTTACAAAAATCTCAAAACCATGCCCCTTACATACCTCTAGTCTTATTTGTCACGAATGAAACCAATTCTGAGCTTGAAGAGTCCTTGGATGATTCTTTAGAAGATCATCGTCCTTTTTATATGGCTAACAATCCACAACCAAGTCAAACTCAACAAGGAAATCCTATTGTTAATGAACCAGGAAAAACTATTGATGAAGTTGTTAATGCTTATGAAACTCATGTTGTGAATAACTATGATTTGCAAAGATACTTCCTCAGTCAAATTCACTTTTGATGATAATCCTCCATCATTATGGAATGCAAGATTCTTAGAGATGAAAACATGGTGCTCAACAGAATTACAGAGGCCCAACATGACACACGCCTCTGTAATAAAATCATTTTTAGCAACGCTTACTAGCTTTCTTAAAGATTGGTACGATGCTCTTGGCAAATATCGTGAAATCCAATATTCAGGTGCCCAAACAATTGATGTTTTTATAGAATTATTGTATTATAAGTTTTGTGGGTAAATAGATCACTCAAAAGATGTTGCAAGAGAATAATTTTTCAAATTG
>NW_019237714.1:0-1388 GCF_002742605.1 Olea europaea var. sylvestris | reverse complement strand
GAGAATATCCTTTTTCACTTTGTTCCACATGATTCCACATCAAACAGTTTCAAAATTTTTCTAAAGAACTACTTTGTTTGTTATGGTATCTATTGGGACTTTATCAAATTGATTTTTTTTATTAAGTCATTACTTCTCTGGAATGATTTAAAGAAATTAGTTTTCGAAGTTTCAATAAAAGAGATCTATTTAAAGGGGCAATTTTTGAGGTAAAGAAATTCTTTGAATGATTTTATCCTATTTCTCATTGGATAAAAATGTTATAAGCATTTTCTTTAAAGTTTAAAGATCTCAGAACTTCCCACAAAATGTTCTTGGAATCTTTATTTTATAGAGACAAGGTTATTTTATAGATACAAGTTCATACGAGCATTTCTTCCACATCAAAGAGTGTGCAGTCCAACATTTCAATCTACATCGATATTGGAAAAAAGTATGCAAAAGATTTTTGAGAATTTCAAAGAAGAATGACTAAAATCAATCAGACTATTCCTCCTCAAATATGGCCATACATAGAAAATGATGTTCCTCGATAAATTTTGCCTCTGGATTATACTTTCAAGATTCAACAAGACATTAAAAAATTTAGAGAAAACACACGTCAACTCTTTGGACAGATGTTTGGATTCTATCCATCCGATTACTGGGAAATTGATATTATACATTGGATCAGTTTCTCCTTAGGTGACCACATCAATGCCTTAGAAAAACATCTAGATACCCGAAGACAACACCAAGAGGACAATAACTCTGCGAAAAACTTTGGAATGAATTTGAAGAAAAAATGAAAAATAATGTTAAATCAATGGATATAGACAAACCAAGATCAAATAATCTAAACAATCCAAAATCAAGGTATCTCAAGACCCATATGAATATGAAACACATCCATATGATTTTGATCCAATATATCCGGATAATCTTGAAAATTGGAAGAAAAACTTTTTGAAAAAAAATTAAGATCCTAATAACTGGCCTGGTGGAAGCAACAAGGACTTCCCTCTGATTCAGATGACTCGGATATACACAATTGAGTAGCAAATCTTGGTACACTTTGATGACTCAGCCCACATGAGAAATAGGTTTTATATAAAGTATTTGTCGTTTGTAATAAATGCATTTTTAAAAGCAGATTCCTTCCTTTTTAAAAGAAATTTTTAAATTTATCGTCATATAAGATTATTGTACCTCTATCAAACGAATTATTACCATACTTTATTAAAAGTAGTTGTGAGTCATTTGTCTTCTTGTAAAATTATTGTCTATGCGTTAGGTGTATTATTATCCTGATGGTCTCCTTGTTTATATAAGAAGCTTCCCTCCTTCATTGTAGATCATCTCAAACCTAGCTTTGTTATTAGAATAATGAAGTTTGTTTCTTATCATCA
>NW_019237713.1:0-1985 GCF_002742605.1 Olea europaea var. sylvestris | reverse complement strand
CTTTGAATTTCCAAATAGTACGCTCCTTAATTAAAGCAACCTGACATGCAACCTTCATAATTCCATTGCATTTGCCCTTCTCTCTCTAACTCTCTCTTTGTATTTCATCTTTCTCAACCATCATCAAAATCCCATCTTTCAGTATATCTTTGGAGGTTGATGGTGGTTGAGTTGTAGATCATCAGTTCTAGACCAACATTTTTCATATCATGTAATATACACCATTTGATCTGGAGGAGAGAGAAAGAGAAAGTCATGGAAATTGCAAGAATCAGGCAATTGATGCTCCTCTGGTCTAGAATTCGAACCTTTCGTGTAGCTCTCGTGGGTGGTAATCACACCGCAGCAAGATTCTGTACTCGCTAAAATTTTCCTATACTGCGCGCGATCTTTTAACTTGTTTTTCCTCTCTCTTTTTCGAAAATTTTGTTTTTTTGCCCCATAATCAGCTTTTTTCTGTGACATATACAAATAATCCGCATTTTGGATCTACAAACTCTCTTGCCGCTTCCATTCTTTTCAGCATCCTTTGGACAGGGATGGACGATTTGGTTCGTGGATACGGGACCAAGAATGGATTAGAAATGAATGAGCTTAATGCTGTTGGAACGGGATTAAATTCCGACACCCTTTTGATCATCAAGTTGCCGGATTGTCGGGTTCTGCGAATTTTGTCAAGATCCTTTTTCTTGTCTATGGTTCTTCTCACATTGCTTTCACTTGGCTCGATTATGAGAGTTTCGTCTGGCGCTTTGTATGAATCTGATACCGGTTCAGGTGTCAATGGCTTCAAAATTCTGCCTATTCTGTTCCGCGATTTGGTCGACGAAGGCCTAATCCAGATGTGCCACAAGGGCGTCATCATCGGCGCTGGTGCCAGCGAAATTGAAGATGATTTAGATTTCTTGAAGGAAATCGGCATTGATTTGATCACCGAATCTGATCTTGGCCGGAAGAAGATCACCCAAAACGAGATGTTTGATTTTGTTTTCGCATTGAGCTTCCACGGAATCAAGCAAATCGACGGCATTCTCAAGAACAATGGCATTGTAATTGCACCATTGGGCAATGATCCCTCGAATGATCTACACATTCAAGCAAAATACAGAATTGTGTACCTTCGAAGATACGAGAATACCGTCTTGGCAATGAGGAAATCCGGAGCATCAACTGGTTCAGAAAATTCACTGGCGAAGCAGATTTCCTGCGGAACTACGGTTGAGGCCAAGAAAGATGCATTGAAGGGCCTAGAAGACGTTTATTTCGAGCCCCCAAGACGTGCGTTGGCACAATCGAGCTTCAGATCAAGGAAAATCAAGTTTCTTCCTGATTTGCTGAAGGATTCTTTGGAGAATTATCCGCGGAGAATTTTCATCGCGGATGACTCAAGTGCATTAGACTGGTTTTACAAAAACTATCCAATGAGGGATCAAAAGTTCGAAATTTTCGACATGGAGCTTAAGGCCAGTACTGGCTATGAATCATCATCGCCTCAAGAAACTGGGGTATCGTCTTGGTTAATGAAGAACGTGAAGAATGAGGATTACGTTGTAATGAAGGCTGAAGCACAAGTAGTCGAGGAAATGTTGAAGGAGAAGACTATATGTCTTGTAGATGAACTGTTTTTAGAGTGCAAGAATCAATGGCAACAAGGAGGAGAAGAGAATGGGAGCAAGAGGGCATATTGGCAGTGTTTGGCATTGTATGGAAAATTGAGAGATGAAGGGGTTGCTGTTCACCAATGGTGATTTTAATTGTGAGAGAGGAAGACAAGTTTTATCATAAATTTTCTGATGTCAGTATAATTTGATGGCTTTAAATTTACTTTTTCAGCTTTTGGTCTGATTGCTTTTTTACTTTCGTTTCTTCTGTGGACGAGGGGATGGTTCAATTTTTATTAATTTCCCTAATCATTTTTTTAGGGAATTTAGCCCCCGTTTGATTCTAATTTTTCACTAGAAAAATTAAATTTTTAACCATTACTT